>NW_010938639.1:0-299 GCF_000633955.1 Camelina sativa | reverse complement strand
GAGATTTCCTTCTCGAATATTTACTTACGCCAGTTGGAAAATGCCACGTGGAATCTAGTAAGATAAGCCTATCTCTCCTGTGAGGTTCTAAACTAAAAACAAGTTTACACGTCGGAAATGCAAGAGTCTTTTGAGATTTTGTTTTTTTTTTGGGGCTCCTTCTTTGTGTTTAATTTGTAAAAAAAAAGCCCCAATGTTTTTAGATATACGAAACAACCAAGCCGGTCACAAGTTCTCTGAACAACCACCTTATATATAGGTCTTATTTGATTTTTCATAGATTTCTTGACTCACCACTT
>NW_010938638.1:0-299 GCF_000633955.1 Camelina sativa | reverse complement strand
GATCTCGGTATCCGTTTCAGCTCTGCGGTGAACTACATTGTCAGAATCGGCTACATTCTACATCTAGTACTCGTCTTCCCCGTGATCCATTTCTCCTTGAGAGAAACCGTCAATACCTTACTGTTTGAAGGATCGCCTCCTCTATCCGAAAGCAAAAAGAGATCATTTGGGCTAACTGTGGTCTTGCTGGCTCTTATTTACATTGGCTCAACGATGATCCCAAATATATGGACAGCTTTCAAATTCACAGGCGCAACATCAGCAGTTTCGCTTGGTTTTACATTCCCTGCTCTTATCGC
>NW_010938637.1:0-299 GCF_000633955.1 Camelina sativa | reverse complement strand
ACCATACCTGTTTACTGCTTCGAATAAATTTTTTCTCTCGGTTTTAGTCTGTTTTCTTGGATTTNCTGTTTTGGGAAAAACGGGTTTAAGTGTTTTCTAAAGACTCCAAATTCATCCCGATCTCTTAAAATTAGTCCAATGCATTGGATTGTCACACATTCTGACCCTAGAAACAGTAACAAATATATTAACTGCTTAGAATCAATGTTTTCTCGGTTTTAAGCCTGTTTTGGGAAAAAACAGGTTTAAGTATAGTCTAAACACTCCAAATTCAACCCAAACTCTTATAATTAGTCAAA
>NW_010938636.1:0-299 GCF_000633955.1 Camelina sativa | reverse complement strand
AAGTGTCTGTGGTTTTAAGATTTGGTTTCTTGTCTCAAGTGTAGTAAGTACACTTTGTAACGTATTATGAGTGAATAAACGAACTAATACTTATGGTTAAGATGAGTCGACGATGCCTCCTGCAAAAAAAAAAAAAGGCGATTAACAATACAATTTCTCCTATCTCCTGAGGCGATAGAAAAGGCGATTAGTTTTCTCTACCCTAATCTCCGCCGCCCACCGGCCTCTCGCCGGTTGGTGAGAATTTTTCAAGATGACAAGGAAGAAAAAGAAGAAGGGATCTCGCCCCTTAGTCCCTG
>NW_010938635.1:0-299 GCF_000633955.1 Camelina sativa | reverse complement strand
CAGCAAGTGGACGACAATGATATAACTCATGACATGCAGCCGATGGAAGAAATGCTGGAGGACACTCAACCAGTTGAGGATGTGGCTCAGGAGGTACAAGAGATGGAGAAGCATGATGAAATTCAGTCTGTTGAGGAAGAAGGACATGAGATACAGCCGGTGGAGGAATTGCTCGAGGACACTCAACCAGTTGATGAAATGGCTCAGGAGGAACAACTGGTGGAGGAAAAGCATAATGATGTTCAGCCAGTCGAGGGTGCAGGACATGAGACACAGGCAGTCGAGGGAATACTAGAGGA
>NW_010938634.1:0-299 GCF_000633955.1 Camelina sativa | reverse complement strand
TAAGTAAAGGTCAACATAGAGCACAAGACCACAATATGACCAAATACAGNTACATATGGTGGCCATCAATGTTTAAACCATAGTACTTAGCAATAGGGCATTTTGTCTTGTGGTATGATTCTCACTTTGGGTGCGAGAGGTCCCGAGTCCGATTCTCGAGATGCCCGTTGACTTTTTGCATGTGAGATTTAAATACTAGGTAAGAACTATCATAGAACAACATGTTCTTTAGTGCATTCTCCTATCAAGATTAGGTTATTAAGTAAAAGTAAACTTAGAGCACAAGACCACAATATGAC
>NW_010938633.1:0-299 GCF_000633955.1 Camelina sativa | reverse complement strand
GTCTCTCTTAACATCTCTTACAATAGCTTCTCTGGTTATCTTCCAGACAACAAGCTATTCAGACAATTATCTCCTCAAGATCTCGAAGGAAACAAAAAACTCTGTTCTTCTTTAACTCAAGATTCCTGCTTTCTCACCTACGGAAAAGGCAATGGACTTGGAGATGATGGTGATTCTTCTCGTACAAGAAAGCTTTGGTTAACACTCGCTCTTTTGATCACCTTGACGGTTGTGTTGATGATTCTTGGTGCGGTTGCGGTTATCCGAGCAAGGAGGAATATCAATAACGAAAGAGATTC
>NW_010938632.1:0-299 GCF_000633955.1 Camelina sativa | reverse complement strand
ATTTTGTCCCAAAACAGGCTAAAACCGAGAAAACATTTATTTGAAGTCGTAAACAGCTTTGTTACTGTTTCTTGGGTTAGAATGTTTGACATTCCAATGTATTTGACTAATTGTAAGAGTTCGGGATGAATTTGGAGTGTTTAGACAACACTTAAACCCGTTTTATCCCAAAACAAGATTAAACCAAGAAAACAGGCTAAAACTGAGAGAAAACATTGATTCGAAGAAGTAAACAACTATGTTACACTTTCAAGGGTCAACATATGTAACAATCCAATGCATTAGACTAATTATAAGAG
>NW_010938631.1:0-299 GCF_000633955.1 Camelina sativa | reverse complement strand
AGTTTACCCAAAAACTTTGATATGGTGCAACTTATGGAAGGTAATTAATTTCAAAGTTTACTTTTATTTCTTTCACAATCTTCCAATGTGTAATGTTTCTACAATATTTTCTCGTTTTATGTTTAAGTTACTTATTTGAAATACTTATCATTTTTGTTATCATATATTTGTAGGGACCTGATTATGTGCAACATGCAAAGTTTAACGCGTTTATTGGGAAAGAAAGTTTTATACATGATATATGTGGGGGTAGGAAGCCTAACATATGTTTCTGGCAAGCGCAAGAAGATGGAATATAT
>NW_010938630.1:0-299 GCF_000633955.1 Camelina sativa | reverse complement strand
CCGGAGAAGCTTTTCAAGATCCTTGATCTGCACGACGCTTTGATTGAGCTTTTGCCGGATATTGAATCGGTCTTCGATCTGAAATCTTCTGATTCGATTAGGGTTCAGGCGGCGGAGATATTGTCGAGGTTGGCGGAAGCGGCGAGAGGGATATTATCGGAATTCGAAAACGCTGTGCTCCGTGAACCTTCTAGAGTTCCTGTTCCTGGAGGTACGATACATCCGTTGACGAGGTACGTGATGAACTACATTAGCTTGATCTCAGAGTATAGACCAACTTTGATCGATCTCATCATGTC
>NW_010938629.1:0-299 GCF_000633955.1 Camelina sativa | reverse complement strand
CATGAAAATCTGTATCCGTTTTTTGTCCGTTAGTCTAATGTCTCACTTTCCTCCTCTGGTCGATAAAGTCCCATCGAAACTAACAACAACTAACGCTTCCCAACAAACAAGTAGATATGGTTTACAATCAATTCAAAAGAGAGAGAAAAAAAAGAAAACCCCAATTTATACATGAATTATTATTATTACATGTTTCATAAGTACAAAATACAAAGACTGGATCAATCACCGGAACTTTGATCATCGTTGCTTTTATTTACTTCACTGTTGTCTACTGATGAGTCTCCAGGCTGTGTTGT
>NW_010938628.1:0-299 GCF_000633955.1 Camelina sativa | reverse complement strand
TTACCAGTTGGTCTCAAGGAGTTGACGAAACTAATCAACCTGAATCTGGAGTATACTAATCAACTTCAAAGTCTTGTTGGGATATCAACAATTTTACCAAATCTTCAAGTGTTAAAACTGTTATGTTCTCGTGTTTGTGTTGATGACAGATTAATAGAAGAGCTACAACTCTTGAACCAGTTAAAGATTTCAACAGTAACCGTCGATGATGCCAGGATTTTGGAAAGTATACAAGAAGTGAAGCAACTGTCAAGTACTATCCGAGGTTTATGTCTCAACAACATGTCAGCTCATGTTGT
>NW_010938627.1:0-299 GCF_000633955.1 Camelina sativa | reverse complement strand
CATTATGTATCATCACAATAATGTATGACTACCATGGAGAGAACCTCGGCTCCATCCTTATCTCTTATGGAGAGAATCTTGTGTCCAACCTCCTCCACTATGGAGAAAACCTTGGCTCTGCCTTGCTCCCTTAAGGAGATAATCTTGCGTCCAACCTCCTCCACCTTCCTCCCCTGGGGAGATAACCTTTTGTCCAACCTTCTCCACCATAGAGAGAACCTCAGCTCTGACCTCCTCCTGTGTGGAAAGAATATGTTCACGTCTTTTTGCTATCTCAAAATGGCTTGCTCCGAGCCTCT
>NW_010938626.1:0-299 GCF_000633955.1 Camelina sativa | reverse complement strand
ATGCCAGGGCAAAGACTCTCAACGGTTGACTTGATTTTGTCGATCACCTCGAATCCCCTAACAGAGTTGTTGCTAGGTCCAGCCGTTTTCTCTCCGAGAAATGACGGTGTGTCATCCAATAAAATAGATCCATCACAGCCCTGTCAAATCATTTTCTTAGCATTTACTTACAGTATTTGTAGGAGTAATTCATGGGAACATGCTAAGCATGCTTCCTTTTTAATTCAAAAAAATATAAGAAAACAACTTACGTTGACGAAACAGTCGTGGAAAAATAATCGGAGGAGAGAAGCGCCCAT
>NW_010938625.1:0-299 GCF_000633955.1 Camelina sativa | reverse complement strand
GGTTTTTCCTTTCTCTACCATCCATTATACTAATACTTCTCTTTGTTCTCATAGTTAATTAACAATTAATAATTAACCGTCCATTATACTAATATAATCCATTATAGTTAATAATTTCTCTAGCACTTCTCTTTCTCGGAGGGTTAATCGGGTATTACCCATTCAGGTTCGGGTAAACGGGTTTAGAAAAATAGAATTTATTGGATATTTTTAGATATATGGGTTTAGTTCGGTTTGGATACTATCGGGTTTGGTCGGTTTGGGTTACAAATTTTAGAACCCGATTAGTACCCGAACTA
>NW_010938624.1:0-299 GCF_000633955.1 Camelina sativa | reverse complement strand
TTGTATCATAACACTTGTATCCTTTTTGTCCAGTTGAGTAGCCAATGAACATGCACTTGGTGCTTTTGGGGTCGAGTTTGCTTCGTTGTTCACCTGGTACCAATACAAAGCACATACACCCAAACACACGTAAGTGACTTAACGGAGGTTTTGCTTTATTGAGTACCTCATATGGCGAGACATCTTGTAGGACTTTTGTTGGCGTCCGGTTGATCAAGTAACAAGCCATCATAACCGCATCTCCCCAAAACCTCTTGGGCACATTGGTGTGAAACATCATGGACCGAGCGACCTCCATG
>NW_010938623.1:0-299 GCF_000633955.1 Camelina sativa | reverse complement strand
AGGGAGGTGTACGTTGTGTGGCTTTTACCGAGGATGGGAAGTACGTCCTCTCATCCGCAGCCGGTGAAAGATATATTGCAGTATGGAAATCAGATGGTGCAAAGAAGCAGTCAGCTAGCTGTGTTCTTGCGTTGGAGCACCCTCCCGTCTTCGTGGATAGTTGGGGTGAAACAAATGAAAAAGGGTTATATGTTTTAGCGATTTCAGAAATAGGTGTCTGTTATTTTTGGTATGCATCAAATGTTGAGGAGCTATGCAATGCAAAGCCTACAAAAGTCGCATTAGCAACTGAAGATTCT
>NW_010938622.1:0-299 GCF_000633955.1 Camelina sativa | reverse complement strand
CATGAGATGGACCAAACCGACGTCTAGAAACATGACTATCATCACTACTAAATGGGCAACTCGAGAAAGCCAAACCTTTTCAGTTTGTGTCAATTAAAATCTAATTTAAATCAAAATAAAAATAAACAGAGATAGAGTCGCCATAAGTAAAAACGCACATTAAGCTGAGTGCTGTAACGACTGATGAGATCGTCAGCATATTGTTCGGGTGTGAACTGTCTGCTAGAAGAGTAAAACGTAGGCATGAAGTAGTTGTTGAGATAATCGTTGCTTCCTAAACCAACAGAGTAAATACATCT
>NW_010938621.1:0-299 GCF_000633955.1 Camelina sativa | reverse complement strand
TTGCCATGGTTCTTTCTTGCTGCTACTGCTGTTTCTGCTGTGGAGGTAATATGATAAACATTCTCTATACTTCTCCCTTTAACTAGTATCTGTGTGATCTCTGGATGAAACTAGGTTGTGTGAAACCAGATCAGCTCTCAGGCGTAGAATTTGGATTGTTGATTAAGTTTTAGAAAAAAAGATTTTAGTTCCGTGTCACTCATATGGTATCAGTTTAGCATTTCTGATAAAAAAAAAATCATGGTTGAATTTGGATAATTGATTCTTCCTTTTCGATTTCTCTGATTCGGATTCCTTTG
>NW_010938620.1:0-299 GCF_000633955.1 Camelina sativa | reverse complement strand
CTTTAATAAGGTAGTCTTAAAATAGTCACATATTGCGACTATTTTGCAACGATGTTACGACTGAAGACTTTCGTCACTTGTTTGCTACTATTTTGAGACTTCTTTTGCGACTATATTGTGACGAATATCTGAAGACTTTGACACAAAAGAGTAACAATTTGAGACAACTTTGCACCTAGTTTCTTACGGTATTTTGGCGGTTTATGTTCCCACCACAAATTTACTGAAATTTGAGAACCAGTTGGTTTCGCTTTTTTTTTCCCCAAAGTCAATTAATCTGCGATTCATTTGCGACTACT
>NW_010938619.1:0-299 GCF_000633955.1 Camelina sativa | reverse complement strand
TTCTTCTTCTTCTTCTGTTTTGGATTTCGTTAATTTGAATTTGAATTTCTCTCTCTCTCTGGACCGATTTGAATGCGGAGAAACGAATGTAATCGTTTGGTTTGTGGATCTGAATTCCCAAATAGGATGCGGCAGCCATGTATATCTATCAGATTCATCACAATTTGACCTAGCTAATATTGTTGTGCTGATTAGGGTTCTACGATTTCTTTTAGCAACCTTAGATGCATTAGCAACTTCATGTTTGGATTTAAACGACAGACGTAATTCTCTTTTGTTTCCGATTCCAGAGTTTGGGA
>NW_010938618.1:0-299 GCF_000633955.1 Camelina sativa | reverse complement strand
TTCTTCACTTTCTGATTCCAGCACAAATATGTGTAGGTATGGCATGCTATCAGCAGAGACAGAAGACCACTTCGTAAGCAGTATATAGAGGCTATTTTACCACCATTTGTTGCAGTCCTCCGGAGATGGCGACCTCTTTTGGCTGGCATTCATGAACTTGCCACTGCTGATGGTATGAATCCCCTTGTCGTTGATGATCGTGCCTTGGCTGCTGATGCGCTTCCCGTTGAGGTAGCTTAAAGCTGTTTACATTACTCAGTTGCTATCATGGTTCTATGTTTCTATAATGATTACTGTTT
>NW_010938617.1:0-299 GCF_000633955.1 Camelina sativa | reverse complement strand
AGATAAGAATTAAAATATACAATTACCAAAAATATTTTGTTTTTTTTAGAGCTTTGAGAGCCGTATGTAGTCATTGCTGCAGCTTTGCAAGAGTGTTTCTTTTTTTTCCAGTAAAACATGTAATTAGGTTTTACAATTATCACCGGTCCAACGAATAATATGTTTAAGATAAAAAGCTATAAGGTTAAAAACGAATGTTCCGCTGCCGAGGTTTGAACCCGGAATTCATCTAGATGAAGGGGATTATTATCCGTTTCATCCAATCTGTGTTTAAACCAATGTGCTACAGCGGATATTTG
>NW_010938616.1:0-299 GCF_000633955.1 Camelina sativa | reverse complement strand
ACAGATAAAATGATAAAATCACTCAACAGATTCATTCAAAAACCAATAAAAAGAATGCACAACACTTTTTTAGTAATCGTAGCCTGTGAATCATATTTTAGGCTATAGAGCAGTTGCTTTAATACGGAAAGCAGTTGCAAGAAGATCATATGTAATAGAAACAAGGAGATTTAAAATGAAAGTCCAACTTAAAAAGGTATTATAATAACTCCTCAGGTATTGCCAACAATAGTAAGGGAAAGGTACCTTATTTCTTTGATGTATTCAAGTATTTGGCTGAAGTTGGTTTTCCGTCCAAT
>NW_010938615.1:0-299 GCF_000633955.1 Camelina sativa | reverse complement strand
TTCTTATGTCAAATTACAATTTACACCCTCCAACTAAACTAACATTCACTTTTTTTCTTTTTCTTTTTCTTTCTCATTTCTCTCTCTATTATTTCTTTCTCTTTTAATATTTTGTTTCTTTAACATTTGTTTTTTTATTTTCATTACTATGTTTAAGTTTAGTAAGTTTAGTTGTTCACAAAATAAAAGTTAAGAAACTTGTAAATAAACATTTATTGCAGTTTTCAATATTTATCTTTCCACAAAAAAAAATTATGAGACTAATCTAAATCAAATACAATTGAATTGGTCTTCATAGT
>NW_010938614.1:0-299 GCF_000633955.1 Camelina sativa | reverse complement strand
GGTTTAATTGCAATTATCCCTTCTATGTATATGCAAAAGAACCACAACTAACAAGATCTTTAAATTCATATAACTTGGTTTTATTTTTCACAAATAAACGTTAATGTGATATAGTTTGACTAACCCAATAGATGACAAGTTTGGGTTGAGTGAAGGAAGCATTATTTGGTTAATAACTTACTTCCAACTTTTACAATAATGGAAGTGAACAAAATGTGAACTAAAAAAAAATGAACCAAAATTTCTATTTAGTTATAGGGTGAATTACTCAAATGTTACTCATTTTAGGTAATATTACC
>NW_010938613.1:0-299 GCF_000633955.1 Camelina sativa | reverse complement strand
TGATGACAAGCCACAACAACAACAACAAAAACAATCGGAATCAGTTCGAATGAATTTATGTTTATGATATTTTTTTAAAGGTCCAAATAAGAGATGATGAGTTTGAAGTTTATCAAGAATAATGAGATCTTTCAGAAAAATAGAAATATGAGATAGTATGAAGATAGATACGTTGATGATAGTGAAGTGAGACACCTTGGCCAACATTAGGAGAAGATTCCATAAAGGATTGGATGAGTGTAAAGTATAGAGACGTCTCTACTTGGTTGCGTTTTTTCTATTTTTATATTCGAATTTTT
>NW_010938612.1:0-299 GCF_000633955.1 Camelina sativa | reverse complement strand
CCCTACAATTTACAAGTAAGTGTTCATCAATTAACGAACTGATTACTGCTAAGTGCTAACTAACTCAACCACCAAACCAAACATATACATATTTCAACTTTCTAGTTAGAGATCTATAACCTTTTAACAACATCTTTGGTTTTTTTTTTTGTCAGAAAAGACAACGATTATGTTTCAAAAACAGAGGAATTCAGATGAAATCAAACCTAACTAGGAACCAATCTGAAAAGCAGACAATATTTCTCAAAGTTTGTCAGACCAACTGTAAACTGTATTTTATTGAATCAAATAAATGGAAA
>NW_010938611.1:0-299 GCF_000633955.1 Camelina sativa | reverse complement strand
GGAAGAGATTTTGAGTGGTCCTAACCATTGGGAGAGTATATGCTAAGCTGAATGGGAACACTAGAAATAGACTTGCTGCGTCCAGTCTCTCTGTCAGTCTCATCTTGGATCTCCTTCCTCACAGCAGCTAGAGAGGTGATTAGAGTAAGAAATAATCAATGAAATATGCAATAGAGGAGAAGGTGAGACTTGAAACGCAAATGAGACAACCGGAACCCACCAAAATCAGTAAATCTTTTCCTCGGGAGGTGAAGAAACTCTGCATACTCCCGGGTTCCATCATCAATCTTTTGCAACTG
>NW_010938610.1:0-299 GCF_000633955.1 Camelina sativa | reverse complement strand
ATGGACGAAGATGAGAAGGAAATGCTTTCTGAAGCAAGAGCTAGGTTGGCTAACACTAGGGGAAAGAAGGCTAAAAGAAAAGCTAGAGAAAAACAACTTGAGGAAGCTAGAAGGCTTGCTTCTCTTCAAAAGAGAAGAGAACTAAAAGCAGCTGGGATTGATGGTAGACATAGGAAAAGGAAGAGAAAGGGAATCGACTATAATGCAGAAATTCCTTTTGAAAAGAGGGCACCTGCAGGATTCTATGATACTGCAGATGAAGATCGTCCTGCTGACCAAGTTAAATTTCCAACAACCAT
>NW_010938609.1:0-299 GCF_000633955.1 Camelina sativa | reverse complement strand
GACTGGCCAAATTGTTTTATTGCATTTGTTCTCTATGGTAAGGATACTAGTGGAAAACACTCCTGCGAACGAACTTAAGAGATTAGAACTTTTTTTTAAAAAAAAAAAAACAACAAATCGAATAATCATCGTAAAAAAGTCGTACCAGACACGAACAAGTGTAGAGCAAGGAGGAGAATCAATGGCAACCTCTCCGTCATTGGCCTTAAAGAAAAATAGAAAACGTTCCAATTCTCTTGCTGATGTTGTTTTTGGGTTAGTGGAGTTAATTGGTGTCTTAGTTATAAAAAGTTCACAAG
>NW_010938608.1:0-299 GCF_000633955.1 Camelina sativa | reverse complement strand
CACTTAAACCCGTTTTATCCCAAAACAGGCTTAAAGCGAGAAAACATTGATTCGAAGCAGTAGNATTGTTTCGATGCAGTAAACAGGTTTGTTACTGTTTCTAGGGTCAGAATGTGTGACAATCCAATGCATTTGACAAATTGTATGAGTTCGGGATGAATTTGGAGTGTTTAGACAACACTGAAACCTGTTTTATCCTAAAACAGGCTTAAACAAGGAAAACAGGCAAAAACCGAGAGAAAACTTTGATTTGAAGCAGTACACAGCTATGTTACTCTTTCTAGGGAAAAAATATGTAA
>NW_010938607.1:0-299 GCF_000633955.1 Camelina sativa | reverse complement strand
GACTCATGCTCTCTTGAAGACTCTTGAATTCATCCATCATTTCTTGTCTCGCCTTCTTGATCTCATTCATCATATTGATCTTCATCTTCTCAAATACATTAAGCAGTTCACGAAAGAGCACATCTTGTACTTCTCCGAGACTGGCCCCAAAATCAGCAGTTAGCTCCATGTTGCTTCCCATATTTTTGTATGAAATAGAAAGTTGAAGGTGTTTTGTTGAACGTTGGTTCTCGAAGAATGCCGTCAACAAGATGGATAGAAGTGCTTTGATACCAAATGTTAGCAGTGATGCTAATTTT
>NW_010938606.1:0-299 GCF_000633955.1 Camelina sativa | reverse complement strand
GCATCAGCTACAAACGACATGGAGAAAACAGCTGGAGCCGTGAGCATAAGAGAGAAAGCAGTGCCATAACGTGCTCCGAGAAGGTCACATACGGCTCCCATAGCGAGTCTTGAGAAAATGGCGCCGGAAACAGATGCAACTCCAGCATTTCCGATGTCGGTTTTGGTCAGGTCGAGGTTGTCACGGATGACAGGGACCAGAGGTGCAGCTGCGAAGGTGGAGATGAAACAAGTGAAGAAAGAGATCCATCCTAAATGGAAGGCTCTCATGTGTGGTTTAGCGAATGATAATGGTTTAAA
>NW_010938605.1:0-299 GCF_000633955.1 Camelina sativa | reverse complement strand
TTAGTGCTGGTATGATCGCATTCGTTAGTATATACCATTCAATCATAAAAATCCTTTTCGAAAACTCAAGGGATCATTCACTGTGGATCCCACTTGATATTTATACCGGTTTAGTTACCTTGGACCTGCTTCCAACTTTGTAAAACAAGCAATATCCATGTCCAAACATAGTTTTGTATCCGAAATTCTGTTAAACGTCAAAATTTGTCCTCAAAAATGGTCCAATGGTACAAAGATCCACTGCTTTGCCAAAAACTCTCTTGGGGCTTTCCAGAAAGGTATTATGGCTCGCTTGGTTC
>NW_010938604.1:0-299 GCF_000633955.1 Camelina sativa | reverse complement strand
GATGGAATTGAGATCGAAGAGTAGTATGTGAGGATTGCAAGCTGCTACTAGTCCACGCCTGTCTGGGGTTATCTCAAGCCTATTTACATGCTTATTTACATGCTGATGAATACACACACAAAAAAAAAAAAGTTTCAGATGAAATGTAAAAAAATAATTAAAAGAGTGTCACACAGATTAGTATTGAGAAACCACCACACACCAATTGACCCACAGGAACCAAAGCAGGATCATAGTAGTCAAAGTCAAGGTAACAGCGACCGGTTTGGGCTTCCCATAATCGGATGGTATGATCATGG
>NW_010938603.1:0-299 GCF_000633955.1 Camelina sativa | reverse complement strand
TGGATCTTGTGTCAGCATTGGAGGAAAAGGATCAATCCTCTTTGAAGTAAAAAACAGAGAACAGAGACTTTTAACAGACATCTACTACATTCCGAAGTTAAAGAGCAATATTCTTAGCTTAGGACAAGCTACAGAATATGGCTGTGATGTGAGAATGAGAGCAGATTATCTCCCTTTACGAGATCCTAATGGATGCTTGTTGGTCAAAGTAACTCGATCTCCCAATAGACTGTACAAGATCAGCCTAAAGAGAGGAAAACCAACATGTTTACACTCAAGGATAGATGATGATTCATGGA
>NW_010938602.1:0-299 GCF_000633955.1 Camelina sativa | reverse complement strand
GACAGTGATAGTTCCGGTGATGATTCTCCGGCGGATGCTTCGTTTGCCTCGCGTAACGTTGGTTCTGTGTGTGATGCGGTGTCGTTTTGCGTCATGAGCGTAATGCTCGCATGGTTTTATTTGTGATGATATTAAGTTTTTTTTTTTTCCCTTTTGATAAAAGTTGTTGTGTATGATACGTTTCGATTATTATTACTCATGATTTTGTGTCATGTGGGTGATTTTGCCATTTTGGGGTATATTTGTCTCTTCGTTTCCATACGATTTTGTGTTAATCAACACATCTGTTTTTTATATTT
>NW_010938601.1:0-299 GCF_000633955.1 Camelina sativa | reverse complement strand
GAGATACGGCCCTTCCCAGCGAGCACCGAGTTTGCCGGCGTTGATCTCTTTGGTATTCTCGTACACCTCACGCAATACCAGGTCGCCCTCATTGAATCTGCGCTGGCGGACAGCTTTGTTGTAGTATTTAGACGCGGCGTTCTGGTAATTCTGGATCCGGATGAGAGCTTGATCGCGCAGCTCCTCGGTGAAGTCAATGTTATCGAGCATCATGCTGTCGTTGAGCTCGGAATCGTCGACCAGCATAGTGCAGCGCAATGTAGGCACTCCAGCTTCGGCTGGAGCCAGAGCCTCGATAC
>NW_010938600.1:0-299 GCF_000633955.1 Camelina sativa | reverse complement strand
TGAAACAGGACGCGCAGAAGAAGTGATAATGGAGATACGTGCGAGTCTATNTCCGAAGCCATAGTGATAAAAGCAGGGTCGGTTTCATACGACCCTATGGAAGATGTTGCTGATGGGAAATTCGCCAAATTCACCGAGATGATAAAACAAGATAATGTGTAAGTGTAGTATATATTACTCCGATGACATATTGATATGCTCATTCATTGATATAGGATATTCATAATTACAAAATTTTGCAGGGTACACACTTTTTTCGGATTCCGCAAGGCAGATATCCTATTCTTCTCTACTCTTAT
>NW_010938599.1:0-299 GCF_000633955.1 Camelina sativa | reverse complement strand
ATAGGGGTCGAGCACCGTCTTCAGTCCTCGCCGACCCGACTTTAAAACTANGCAAGGTGCGACAGCCCATCTACTGCGAGAAGCCTAAAGATTTCGAGTAAAATATCATCAGGGAGATATGGGAGCTTATTGTGTGCTTTCGCCATTTTTTTTTTTTTGAGATTTCGTTATCGGAGCTATTATATATGCTTCAACAATAAAGGAGGTAGGTTGTGAAACTTGTATATATACTGTACAATATAATTACTCTGTGTGTCCTTTTAGCACAATGCATAATGAAGAATAAGTTACACAGAGTA
>NW_010938598.1:0-299 GCF_000633955.1 Camelina sativa | reverse complement strand
AAATCCTAAAACATGAACGCCTCTTATTTCTTATAAATACTTAGTGTTTTATTCACAATAAGATTATACCTACCAATTGTTTCTTTTTTCTTCGTGCCAACTTTTTAAAAATATACATACTAATTTGTTAGTAGTATTTAATCGTAGGTTGTGTGGAAGCACTGCTGTGAATCGTTGGTGCACGAAATTTAGATGTCGTTTCAATTCAATCACCGATGTCGAGAAGATTTTTCTGCATGAACCAAGAGCATAAACAGATCAACTGTTTGTTCCAAGAACGAGAAGCTAATAGATGACTA
>NW_010938597.1:0-299 GCF_000633955.1 Camelina sativa | reverse complement strand
TGGTTGAAAGCAGATCATAGCTGGTGACCCGGAAAATACGACAGAGACTTGGATGAGCAATGCATATAGTTTTGGAATGGTACTGTGGGAGATGGTGACGGGAGAGGCGGCTTATGCAACTTGCTCGCCTGTGCAGGCGGCAGTTGGGATTGCAGCCTGTGGCCTAAGACCGGATATCCCAAAGGAATGCCCTCAAGCCTTAAAAACTCTGATGATCAATTGCTGGAACAACTCCCCCTCCAAACGCCCAAACTTCTCTCATATCCATAACACGTTGCTCCGCGCCATTTCACGCTAAG
>NW_010938596.1:0-299 GCF_000633955.1 Camelina sativa | reverse complement strand
ATAGTCTTCTCTTGCAACTTCTTCTTCTTCTCGCAAACACCTTCTTCTTCTCTCGATTTCTCTCAACTTACCCTTTCTTTCTTTCTGAGAAAATGAGAGGAATGAGAGCTTATTTATAGGGTGAATGGGCGGCGGAGACAGCCAATGAGAGTCACATGCACACTCCCTATTAGAGGGACTTCAACACTTGGAAGCTCCTTGATTAGCCACCTTGAATTCCACTTAAGCTTTCTCAATTTTTTAATCCTCCCACTAATGCTCCACTAAGACTTCTTGAATAAAATATTCACCCACTAACT
>NW_010938595.1:0-299 GCF_000633955.1 Camelina sativa | reverse complement strand
GTGTCTTGAACCTGCACTCATACTATGTTTTTCCTTGATTCATCACAACTCCACTAACTAACAATGTAAGGCCAAAACTAAAAGTATCTCCTTAGTACTATGAATATAAATAAATATTTTATTACTACTCAATTTTAGCTTATGTGAAAATGTTTTACTTCCTCAGTGAGAAAGACTCAGAAGAAAAGGTGGTGACTAGGCCACTCATGGGGCTTGTTGGAATGGCTAATTAAGTCTCCTTTCTTGTGGTATTTCTCTGTCTTCCTGCAGCTTCATATATGCCACTGTCAACGGTTTCT
>NW_010938594.1:0-299 GCF_000633955.1 Camelina sativa | reverse complement strand
GTCTGAAGAACGTAGACACGGTTCTGCAAAACTGGAACACATTTAATGACTGTATACACCTCCATAACTGTAGTGGTGGTTCACCGTTCACATGCAATTCAATGGTGTCCACTTTTATGATAGAAAAACTATGCATGTAAAGTATTCATCCGATGCTTTGATTGATGTTTGATATAGAGTGTCCTTAGATTCGTTGTGAATTGTGAATCTGTGATGATAAGTGGATGTCACTAAGGAGACACCTTGACGTATGACAACACTATAACGACGAGACAAGTATGACCCTTCAACATATTATT
>NW_010938593.1:0-299 GCF_000633955.1 Camelina sativa | reverse complement strand
GTGGTTGGCCCATTTAGTGTCCCCACGCTACCACTTCTTCAACTCCTTCTCTTTGTTACTTCTTAATACCTTGTTATTCATTTAATTTGGTTTCACTCCTAAATTATCAATTTTGTAAATTGTTATTTCCTCAAACCTGTTAAACTTTATGATAGATGTAATTATACTGAAAGCTTGTAGAAAACTGTCTGGTATGTTAGGGATTTTGGAGCTGAATTTTGAAGAAGGAGAATGTGATAATGATAAATATACAAAATAATTAATGGCGTGAAAAATACGTCCGGCGGCAAAGTGGTAGG
>NW_010938592.1:0-299 GCF_000633955.1 Camelina sativa | reverse complement strand
GTTGAACAGGGTTCAGAGCAAAGTGTATGGGACTGCTCTTTTTAAGGGAGAGAACATTCTTCTTTGTGCTCCAACTGGTGCGGGGAAGATNTTTTTAAGGGAGAGAACATTCTTCTTTGTGCTCCAACTGGTGCGGGGAAGACCAATGTTGCTGTGCTCACCATATTGCACCAGCTTGCATTGAATATGAATCCAGATGGAACATTTAATCATGGGAATTACAAAATCGTCTATGTTGCACCTATGAAAGCCCTCGTTGCTGAGGTTGTGGATAATCTATCTGAGCGCTTGAAGGATTA
>NW_010938591.1:0-299 GCF_000633955.1 Camelina sativa | reverse complement strand
TGGACGACGGATTTGAGAGCTCTGCCGGCGGTGGAAGCAACACAGATGAGGAAACCAAAGAGATGAAAAGAAGGTTCAGAGTTAGAAGCAAGAACGATGCCGGAGACGACGGGGAGAAGAGCTAAGTAAACTTCAGTGGACTCTGTTTTACAGGTAATGAGAAAAGAGAACACGGCGGTGAAGAACGGCGTGGTGGCTCCGATAGCTTGATTGAAAGAAACAGGGATGTAACGCAGCGACGTATTACCGCAGACGACGGAGAGACAAAAGATGGCTGATAAAGATAAGATCTTCAAGAA
>NW_010938590.1:0-299 GCF_000633955.1 Camelina sativa | reverse complement strand
GTTAGCAAGTTTAGGGACTTCTTCTTTGAGAAATGTAGGATTGAGGTTGTTCAGGATCTTGTTCCTGTTGGGCCAACAGATGAAGCTGTTAAGTTTTTGTTCCCTGTGTTTGTTGAATTCTGTATTGAGGAGTTCCCTGATGAGATCAAACGTTTTAAGAGTATTGTTGATACTGCAGACCTCACGAAACCCGCGACTTGGTTTCCTTTTGCTCGAGCTATGAAGCGTAAAATCGTGTACCATTGTGGACCGACCAACAGTGGCAAAACGTACAATGCTTTGCAACGGTTTATGGAAGC
>NW_010938589.1:0-299 GCF_000633955.1 Camelina sativa | reverse complement strand
TACGGACGTACGGACGTACGGACGTACGGACACGGCCATACGGACACCTTCTCGTCTCGAGTGTCTTATGATCAATACTCCCCCTCACGCTTAGCCAAGTGGAATGGCAAAGCTTGGAACCCGCGAGAGACCACCTCGTTAAAAAACCTTAACATAGAAAACCACATGGGACAAAACCATGTTAAGGAAAAGAGTGTGATCTACACGGGTTAGAGGAGTTCGTTCACGGATGTGTAGGATCTATTAGTCCAGGTTTGCTGGAGATGTATTCGCAAATCTGTGGACTAGTAGCCTTTGTG
>NW_010938588.1:0-299 GCF_000633955.1 Camelina sativa | reverse complement strand
ACTTCGCGAAGAGACGATATTGCTATGAGTGACACGGAAGAAGTATTAAGTTCCAGTTCTAGATGTGCTTCTCCTGAAGATTCCAGAAATAGGAAAACACCTCTTGAGGTAATGCAAGAGTCTTCCCCAAATCAGCTTGTAATGTCAAATAAGAAGTTCATTGGAAAATCGAGTGAGCTTCTGAAAGATGGATATGTAGTAGCCTTGTATGCGAAAGATCTCTCGGGCCTCCATGTTTCCAGGCAAAGAACGAAAAACGGTGGTTGGTTCCTCGATACTTTGTCCAATGTATCCAAACG
>NW_010938587.1:0-299 GCF_000633955.1 Camelina sativa | reverse complement strand
AGCTATGTAATGGAAGCAAAGTAAGAATTCACCAGCTTACTTCCCAACGCATTGGTGTGAATGTAAGCTAATAAGAGCGACAGAAACATTGCTTGGCTCAGTATATGTGTTGTTGTATTCATATTCATCGGTATATTTTTTTTTATGATTGAGGATTGAATAATATTGTTGCATCAAAACAGTATGAAGGGCATGTACAGAGCAAACTGGTTGTCAATGTAGGCTAGCTCGTAAGATTGGAACTTTGGCCGGCTATGATTGATCTGCCTTGTGGGATGTTCGAAATGTTTTGGGCGTTG
>NW_010938586.1:0-299 GCF_000633955.1 Camelina sativa | reverse complement strand
GCTGCTTTCGGCTTCAAAAGATTCTGTGCAGGACCTCTTATTATGTTTCGTAATCTCTCCATCACTCTCATGTAATCAGATTCTGATACATCTCCTAGAACTGGAAGACCTTCACTCTGTAAGGTTCTATAGAGCTTCCTATGGTGAATTTTCCAATCTTCAAGGCATCTCTGTTTAAAGGATGTTTCAATAGGATTTGAGTATATAAAACCAGAAGCATCGGGATCTAAAGGAGTTTTCCCTTTTCGAGGTACCCAACGCTTGCGCTCACCAGTAAGCCCCCCTTCCTCTATGTACCT
>NW_010938585.1:0-299 GCF_000633955.1 Camelina sativa | reverse complement strand
CTCCTCATATGATCAGGTCGCATGTTTGCCAGCTGTTTGATGCAACGGTCTCTTATCTCTTCCAATGACGGTAACTCTTCTCTTGCTCCATCTTCATTGGCCGAGAGAAGCAATTATTTAGCTAATACGCAATGTCAATATAAATTTACAGTACTGAAAAAAACTTTACCTGCACTTCCACGCCAATAGCATTTGAGGAGCTCTTCGACACGTTGTGGCACTACATATGCTCTTTTGGATTCATTGAATGGATGACGACACAGTAAACGCTCACCAACCTTTAAAAATCAAGAAAGGTA
>NW_010938584.1:0-299 GCF_000633955.1 Camelina sativa | reverse complement strand
GATTCAGACTTTGGATTCATAAATTTTAATTGATCCGTGACTAAAAATATATTTTTGTTTTATATATACAGAAAAAAAAGTTCCAAACCTGAGCGCGATAACAGTAGTGGTTAATCCGTCTCTCTATCTTTAATTTTCTTTAAAAAGAAATCGCTTGGAACATAACAATTTTAAAGAGAACATCTTCTTCGTGAACTTGTGTGATGTGAAATCTTATAAACATGTTTCAGTATTATTGAAAATAAATAAAGAATAATGACTACGATAGGAGTAAAAAGTCTTTATAAATGAACTATAAG
>NW_010938583.1:0-299 GCF_000633955.1 Camelina sativa | reverse complement strand
TGATGTACCACATCTACTTTATCGGGCCTCAAAGAAAAAGCACATACAAGAAGACATGGTATTTTGAAGATTTCCCAAAGTGTTTGTGGGAACACAAAGCTCTTAAAGAAGCGAACGGGGAGAGATGCATGGAGTGTATCTACTTTTACCTATCTAAAGATATTGTGTATTTATCCTAAGTTATTGTAATCTGGGTGAATTTCTGTGGCTAGTTTAACTAAACTCAGTTTATTGATGATAAATCTAGAAATTTGTTTGCAAACTTACGAATAGACGTGATCAAACGCATACTTTTCTAT
>NW_010938582.1:0-299 GCF_000633955.1 Camelina sativa | reverse complement strand
GCTGACAAAATCCAGCTAAACTCCAAATTTGCTAACGCTTGTGCCATTATTTCTGTACAAGGAGACTCACAAACAAGCGAACTGTGATCAAGACCAATACTATTGTTCCTTGATGTATAGGTCACGCAACCTCTATGGACATAATTTGGAACCAAAAACATGAACTCCATCCCCATGTTCAAGAACCAACATCCTTGAAACATGACCGAAACCGAGAATACAATAGAGGCATAAAAAGATTTAGGGTAAATTAGTGTCGACACAAGAGCCGAAAAGAAGGAGACAAAGGCAGCGAGTTC
>NW_010938581.1:0-299 GCF_000633955.1 Camelina sativa | reverse complement strand
TTTGTGACAATGCCCTGGAGAGTGCGCGTAAACCTAGCTGTGGATTAGTGAGACCTGATTCCAGAATCACCACCTATACATACAGCAAAAAGGGATGAAGATTTAGACATGAAGATCTTTCCAAACACTAATCTATACAGTAGCTAACGTCTAAGTATCAAAACAGTATTATAATAGCTCCAAATGGATGTGAGATAAGGTATTCTTGTTAATTATGTATCACAGAGTCAATCAAACAAAACTGGTGTCTACACTTACATCTATATCACTTGTTGGAAGATACAGCCCTGTCTTGTATG
>NW_010938580.1:0-299 GCF_000633955.1 Camelina sativa | reverse complement strand
GAAACTCATGGGTGGGATCATGATATTGGTTATGAAGGTGTGAATGCAGAACGCCTCTTCGTTGTAAAAGAAAAAATACCAATATCTGTCTCAGGCCAAGTCACAAAAGACAAGAAGGATGCAAATGTGCAGTTGGAAATGGCAAGCTCAGTTAAGCATGGAGAGGGTAAATCAACTTCCCTAGGTTTTGACATGCAAACTGTTGGAAAGGAATTGGCTTACACTCTTCGAAGTGAAACAAGATTCAACAATTTCAGGAGAAACAAAGCTGCAGCTGGTCTCTCTGTAACTCTCTTGGG
>NW_010938579.1:0-299 GCF_000633955.1 Camelina sativa | reverse complement strand
TATATATATATATATATATATATATATATATGGCTATTTGAGAATCCAATTTTTTTTTAGAGCAAAGTCTTTTTATACTGGTTAGTATATTGTGTCTGCCTTTCTCAATAATGGTACACTACGGTCTGTCATCTCTCTCAGTCGATTGAAGAGTTTGCAAAAGTTGAGAAAGAGTACGTGGACTTGGCTGCAGACACATCCAGAAAGCTTGAGGCACTTAGCAAATCCAAATCCAGAGAGATTGAGGTATTTGGCAAAGCCGTGTATGAATCCACAAAAATGTGTACGACCCCATCTTT
>NW_010938578.1:0-299 GCF_000633955.1 Camelina sativa | reverse complement strand
TCAGAACTCATGCCATCTAGTGATTTCCGTAATGAGAGTTCAATTTGCCAAGTCCCTTTACTAGAACTGCTGATTTCTAAGACCTTGCATTTCACAAACTGGCCTTCACGGAAACCATCTAATGGATTGGGGACCCATGAATCATTGATTTCAGTAAAATGAACTCTCCCAAATACATAAGGACCTATTTGCACACGAATTCCACCAACACCAGGAAGTATCTTAGAAATTCTTCCACCCAGAATGTCTCCTTCATGAATAAAAAGAGTACCATCATCACCAGGAATGCTACTGTCTAG
>NW_010938577.1:0-299 GCF_000633955.1 Camelina sativa | reverse complement strand
GAGAGAGAGAGAGAGTGACATTTGACTGTGGAAGACATTTGATTCTCTCACACAAAAATCAATATATTAGAATTTATTATTGGGTGTTCTAAACTCTTGGTATACATAAAAACCAAACCGGATGAACCCGGTTATCGTCAGAAAAGAAAACCGGATTATACCCGGTTATCTATTAATAATAATGTAGTTGTAAACCCTACAAGGCAGTAAAGTGTTTCCTCCTCCTCCTAGTAGTCTCTTCTTCGTCTTCAGGAATTAATCGGCGAGCGAGAAAGACATGGCGGCGAACTACGAGTACG
>NW_010938576.1:0-299 GCF_000633955.1 Camelina sativa | reverse complement strand
CGACCCGGGTTAAGCAACACGGCGAGTCTGCTGTACTGAGTCGCGACGAGTTCCGGGTTGTGAGTCAGACGAACGAGACGGAGCACGGCGTACCAGTCGGGAAGTTCGGAGGCTGTTCCTCTGATTCTTGATTCTCCGGCGATTAAAGTATCGGCGACGGCGAGGATTAGTTCGGCGTGGTCTACGAGTGAGTGATCGGCTTCGCATGCGCGGATCGCATAGGTTTTTGAACCGTTTAAGTCTCCGCTTAAGAGTAGCTTCTCTGCTTGAGCTAACATACGTTCAGCGTCTCCTCCTCC
>NW_010938575.1:0-299 GCF_000633955.1 Camelina sativa | reverse complement strand
AAGACCAGTTTCTGGATGAATTCAAGCAGGGAAGAGGTGACAGCGTCATCTTTCACTTTAGATATCAAAAGTATTTGCAACAAATATCCATAAAATAATCACATAAAATGTCAGCAACTTACATAGGAGCCAAGCTTCTGGCATGAAATTTTATACATATTAGCGTGGCGGTCAAACTCATGATGGACGTTAACTCTGCTTGTACGATCCTCCTCATCTTCATACAGTGTCTTCACAGTCTCGGTGAATTCAACATTGCCATCCCACCTTTCAGGTCCCCCAAGAAGCATGACATCAAC
>NW_010938574.1:0-299 GCF_000633955.1 Camelina sativa | reverse complement strand
GAGTTATGGAGCACAAGGGATGATAGATTTCATGAACGAGAGTAAAGTGATGGATCTGTTGAACAGCTCTGAGTATGTTCCAAGCTACGAGGACAAAGATGGTGACTGGATGCTCGTTGGTGATGTCCCCTGGCCGTGAGTTTCCTTTATCCTCTTGCTTTCAATAGTTGCCTTACTCTTTATAATTATTTTCCATCCAAAATATAAGAAGTATTCTCTAACGTAACTTGATAAGACCATTATTATTGATATTAATCATTAGAAAATACCAAAGGACAATCAAAATCCATGTGTTATAA
>NW_010938573.1:0-299 GCF_000633955.1 Camelina sativa | reverse complement strand
GTGCGAAGGTGTTACTGGTTGTTGGATAAGTATGTCTCAACAAAAGACTATTCATTTGCTTTCTGAGGAAATTGTTTATTTAGATGCCTTCTTTCCCTCTGCTTTGTTTCTGAAGGTTATGAAATTAAATCACCTCTTCTTGTAATGGCAGGTCTCAGGAGCACATAGTTCTTGTTCACTATCGCGAGACACATGAGGTTTGTTATTTACCTGTCCCCAGCTTCTTTATCATGTTTTATTTTTATGTTAGAGGTGGTTATAGATTACGATGATGTATCTTTGTTGTCGGATAGAGTACA
>NW_010938572.1:0-299 GCF_000633955.1 Camelina sativa | reverse complement strand
GTCGAAGCCATAGCCAGCCCCACCAATGATCACAAGGTTGTTCTGAACCTGTTCAAAAGTATAATCTTTCCAAGGTATGGGATACCTCTNCGGTGATCAGTGATGGTGGAACTCACTTCGTCAACAAAGTTTTTGAGAGCATGCTGAGAAAGTATGGGGTCAAGCACAAAGTGTCTACTGCGTATCACCCTCAGACCAGCGGTCAGGTTGAAGTTTCGAACAAGCAGATCAAGGGTATCTTGTCAAGAATTTTTGGAGTTTCGAAGAAAGATTGGTCTGTCAAGTTGGACGAGACTCTC
>NW_010938571.1:0-299 GCF_000633955.1 Camelina sativa | reverse complement strand
GTAGGAGAATGTGGCTCAGTTATTACAATTAAAACAAAGAGATTTGATAGATTTGATCCCTAGATCTGATCACAGCAATATTCTTTTGATTATCATGTCATAAAGATAGAGAAGCTCAACATTCTTCATGGAGGCAGAGAATAATTATATGACATTAGGCGGGTTAGTAGCTAACTCACAAGAAGTGTGACAACTCGAACAGTCAGTGCATGTTCTGAGCTCTGCATTGGGATAGTGGCTTTAGTTTCCCAGGGGCCACCAGATCTTTCTGGTTCCAAAATTCGGATTTCAAATTCCTC
>NW_010938570.1:0-299 GCF_000633955.1 Camelina sativa | reverse complement strand
TCGAGAAGTGGACACCATACATGTATTTGATTCTATTTCCGAAAACTGGAGCCTCCTCAAGGGAGTGGCCGGAAAGATTGACCCTTGTGACTTCCTCAGAAAAAAGCTAGTTGCTCTTGGCACGAGACTTGCGATTGTTTGCAGTCATGAGGTTGAGTGGGAAATCAGTGTTTCCATTTTTGATGTCGAGAGGATTGACAACGAGTGCTGGGGACATCAGATTTCGAGGAAAGTAGTTCTGAAGCCAAAGAGTTTCTACGACATCAAGGAGTGTCTGTCCTTCTCCATTTAATCATACA
>NW_010938569.1:0-299 GCF_000633955.1 Camelina sativa | reverse complement strand
AATGTACTTAGTGTTGGGCCATATTCTGGTGATGATTCGTTCCCAATTTTCCGACTTGCACTCCTGACGGATGAACTCCGCCAGGGCAGGATCCGGTTTAAGAATTCCGGACATGCATTGTCTTATAGACCGGTCAGTTATCTCGGAGTCGAGACATCCAAAATCGATGTCATGGGCGAAACGAGACCAGTGGAGCTGGAGGAAGCGAATTGCACGGAGTAGACCAGAGGCAAAGACTGCGCCAACGCGGAGGACAGAGAGGCGGTCAAGGAGGCCACAGAGCATCTGAGTGTACATGC
>NW_010938568.1:0-299 GCF_000633955.1 Camelina sativa | reverse complement strand
TTATCATGCATCGTCCGCGGAAGAGAAAGATATGCCAATCCTCGCATCTCATTCAGGATATTAGGGATGTAGGGCGAACTACGTGTCGTTAGGTTGAAATAGATCATCTGCTTCAGATTCCGCATAGAAGAAGGTAGATGAGTTAACTTTGCATCATATAAACTCAAATATCTCAAGTGGATGAGCTTTCCAATGCTAGAGGGTACTTCCTCTCCAAAATCAACTCTAGAGAGATCTAAAATCCTAATCAATTGTAGCCTCGTAAACCATAAACTTGATCCCGCATGAGAACCAGAAAC
>NW_010938567.1:0-299 GCF_000633955.1 Camelina sativa | reverse complement strand
CAGGTGAACTTGAGTATTGCTATAATACCAATGTCACACCAGTTTGGGTGGAGCTCGTCTGTGGCCGGCCTGGTCCAGTCATCTTTCTTTTGGGGTTATGCCTTGAGTCAGTTGCCTGGAGGCTGGCTTTCCAAGATTTTTGGGGGCAGGTTTGTTTTCTTTCATTAGGCTCCTCCAAGTTTTGCTGTAAGGACTGATTTTGTCTCAATGTATTCCTTCATTTTTATTAATTTTTCCGAATGCAGAAAAGTACTTGAGATTGGTGTATTTACATGGTCCTTTGCTACAGCTCTTGTTCC
>NW_010938566.1:0-299 GCF_000633955.1 Camelina sativa | reverse complement strand
AACAAAGACAAGCAAAGGAACTGCTTAATGGCATTGAGAAACCTGCATATTTTGGGGGAGGGAGAGTTAGGTCTTGGATTCCATGTAATACTACTGAGAGACGAATAGCAAATGCTGCATTAGATAGGGAATGTAACCTGCGAAATGAAAGATAAAACTTGCCTTTCGTCAGAACGCCAGATCGGGCCACCGTTATCAATGACGACTTTGAGCAACTCGAGAGACAAAGTCTTGCCTCTAACAAGAATCTGATCGTCGGTGTTCTCTTGTGACGAGAACTTCATAGACAGCTTACACAG
>NW_010938565.1:0-299 GCF_000633955.1 Camelina sativa | reverse complement strand
TCCCTCCCGCCAACCTCTCTCTCCCTCTGGTCTCTCTTTCTCTCTCAATCAAAAATTAAATTCGTGATTCTGATTTCTCAAAAACGCTAATCCATGGATTTGTGTATTTGATTTTTTTTTTTGATCCGTCAAAAAGCTTCATTCTTTCTTGTTCCCCCTACCAACCCGATTTATTGATTTGCTGGTATCATTTGTTGTTGTGTGTGTGAAAAATGGCGATGAATTCGAAGAGGAAAACACCACCTGGGATTTTGCTTGTTAGGAGAATCAGAGGAAGAAACTGGAGTCCTAAGACGTTT
>NW_010938564.1:0-299 GCF_000633955.1 Camelina sativa | reverse complement strand
GTTCGTGAATACTACACGTGGTTTAGGACCAAGAACTTTAAACTCGTCATACTTTTGTGTTCGAATGCATCGTGTGTTTAGTCAATGTTACGAAAAATAAATTCTTTTACGAGAAAAACATGGTCATGTGGATAGGTCAATGTTATATGTCGGACAATTTAACAAAACTTGGATAGTCAATGTTATATGTAAATGTACGTACCATTCCAATACAAAGTAAAATATCAATAATGTTTCCATCGATCTCTATCACTCATTTATTATTCTCTCGTTGTTCTCACCAAGTCACCATTGTTCTT
>NW_010938563.1:0-299 GCF_000633955.1 Camelina sativa | reverse complement strand
CGTCCTCCCATCTACTGGGTTATACACACAAGCATATGAGACCCCCCCCCAAGTCATCAAACAACAAGAACACAATCAAAACACCAAACCAGGAAACATAAGACTCGGCAAGAAACAGTGTCGACCGATGCTAGAAATGGGTGTCAATCGATGCTACTCCAGAAGGTGCCGATCGATGCTCCTCAAAAGTGGTATCGATCGATACCACAATTGCAGACTCGACCTGCGCGAATCTCAGCGACGAACTCCGAATCCAATCAACGCAAATCCGACTCCAAACACGTCTAACCATCTCGGAA
>NW_010938562.1:0-299 GCF_000633955.1 Camelina sativa | reverse complement strand
CTGTTGAGATTAGAGTATCCAACATCGACATATGCTTCCGTCAGCTTAGGCATATTCTTAATCAAAGGGGAGTAGTGTTCATGTTCCTCATTACTACTCGAGTCGACAAGTTTCAAATACTTTAAATTAGGAGTATCTATCTCATACCCTATATGAAAACCAATCATCACCATCATTTATACAGAGTGATAAACTCTGCAAAGACGGGACAGTAATAGTTAAATCTTTCATATCGTCGTCACATGAACAATCCAGCACCGATAGATCTTCAAGAACAGGACAAACTGATAGGAGCTGTT
>NW_010938561.1:0-299 GCF_000633955.1 Camelina sativa | reverse complement strand
AACAAACCAGACAACCGTTTCTTTAACCTACTTAAACACAAATGAGTTCTAAAGACTGTCCTTCAGACAGCCCTGCTTTCTCCTATGTCAAGCTGGCTGAAATTGTTGAGTCCATAGACACACCAACCATTGTCATCCGGCTACTCCATTTCTGGGATGCCCGCGACTTCAAACGCAACAACCTTCTTCTTAGTGTTGAGTGTCTTCTTCTGGATGAGGAGGTCCATATTTTATGCTTTATGAATCCTAACAATGCCCTATGTTGGTTTTTTATTAACAAAAATCCAACTATTTATTTT
>NW_010938560.1:0-299 GCF_000633955.1 Camelina sativa | reverse complement strand
ATGGAAGGTTGAACCGGTCTTTCACGCAACAACCTTTGCCAGCGTAATAGTTGGCCATCTAAAGAAGAGATTCTTCAAGCTTACGAGTTCGAACGATAACAATGAGAAAAAACTAAGTTAATGAAAACATATTACATATCTAGATCCCAGACTTTTTGGTACAAAAACAAAAAACAAATCGTTTTTCATCTAGTAATGAAATCATCAGTTCGAAGTTTTAGAAGCAAACCAAATCATTTATAGTCTCTTTTAATCTTTTATATTTAAGCCATATATATTTACTAGGAGTTGCCCCGTGC
>NW_010938559.1:0-299 GCF_000633955.1 Camelina sativa | reverse complement strand
ATTTCATTTGTGGACCATAGAAGGAGAAAGAAGTAGTGTAGTTGAATTTGTCGAAGAAAGAAAAAGAAAAAAAATCCAAAAAGAGTGGTGCTATGGAACACCGTACTCAAAAGGGTTAGTAGATACACTCTACTTTTTTTTTACCACTCAATTATTTTAAAATCGTTATTTGTAAAATTCCTCGTAAAATTCAGTGTTATGTGATACTAATATACAGTGTACACACACACACTACACACCTAATAAGTATCAATAAAGAGATTCCGACACCGTCCTTTTCTCTCGACTCAAAGCTCAAT
>NW_010938558.1:0-299 GCF_000633955.1 Camelina sativa | reverse complement strand
AACTATTTTTCCAAAGTAATCAAGTAACTTTTATGTACCTAATAATTCTTAATCATGAAAAAACAAAACCATTTTTTTCAAAGGAATCAAGAAGAAAATATATTAAAAAACTGAACGAAATCAATTAAAATTTGTGTGGAGAATTAGAGATGAAGAGCACCAATGGATCAAACAGAGATTAGTTATCTCTAATCGACTTGTGTTAATTGAGATAGAGATATACACTCAGGGGAATCAGAGATTTGGTCATATATATATCGCAAGAGAAAAATAAACAAAGGCTATGAATCAAAAGTGGC
>NW_010938557.1:0-299 GCF_000633955.1 Camelina sativa | reverse complement strand
TTCATATCATTCCCTCCTTCAGGCAATGATACAAATGTGATGAGGACACCAGGCTCAACTTGAGCAACCCATTCCTTAAGCTCATCTTCTTCCTCCATGAACACTGTGGACTCTGTCCTACCACTCATGGATTCAGGTGTTCCTTCTCCACTCACAAACCCTTTCAACCTTGACTCCATTTCCTTCCCCAAAATTTTCGGTGTTGAGCTTCCACTCCCTGCTCTCTTATACGCATAACGAAACCTCCCAGAATTCGAAGCAGCATCCGAATCAGCGTAGTTTCCGTTCTTATTCTGGTT
>NW_010938556.1:0-299 GCF_000633955.1 Camelina sativa | reverse complement strand
GGGGAGAAGAAGGTGAAATTAATGGCGTTTGTTTTTGGCCATTAATGCGCCGATTGCTCTGCTTCTCCTTCTTCTTCATTCATTAATTGGGCTCTGTAACATCTGTTTTTTTTTTTCTTCAACATAATTTGTTCTTGTCGTTTAAAAATATTCGGTTATATATCAAAAATCTCAGGTAAACTTTTTTTAATTAATCGAAATTGTTACAAAAAATCATATATATAAAAGTAAGATTTTACTCTCTGCTTATTGGTCCACTTGGCAATACAATTTTAACAAAAAAAAATATTTATATTAAA
>NW_010938555.1:0-299 GCF_000633955.1 Camelina sativa | reverse complement strand
TATTTAGTCCAATACGGTCGGTACTTGGACATTGCTAACTCCAACCATGGCTTCATGTTCCCGTTATAGTGAACCACCGCTGCATTCTCAATGTCTTTCCTGTCTATACTCGGGTTATATCCTAGTCCCAGCACGTGCCACGACTTGTTTAAAGGATGTGTTAATCCGTAGAATGTTATTAACCCTGGTGGTAGTGTCCCTAGCTTCCATAGTGTCCTGTTCTCATTCTAAACAACAATAAACCATAATGAGCAGACCACAATAAACTATCATGAGATATATATTAGTTGCACAGAGTT
>NW_010938554.1:0-299 GCF_000633955.1 Camelina sativa | reverse complement strand
TTCAAGTTTCTTCTTTAAAGTTCAAACTTGAAATAATGGAAAAAACTGTAACCCTAAAACTTGATCTACCTCTGTTACACTTCCCCAATTCTCGGAAACCTAATTCGATTCCGTCTCCGATTCTTCGATTCTCGAGCTTCAATCGTTACAAGAAACGTTCTTATCTTGCATCGTCTTCGCGTCTAGGGTTCGAAACAGAGACCAAGACTACCGAGTCAGGGAGCCATGGCGTGATAATGGAGAACAGTATCCTTGGAAGAAGATTGCTCGGTTGCGCCGCCGCAGCTGCAGTAGCGGTT
>NW_010938553.1:0-299 GCF_000633955.1 Camelina sativa | reverse complement strand
AAAGAAAACCAGCAGTTTCATCTATTAATGCATACCTCTGGGGATTCTCGGGATCAAATTCTCCAAGCATGTCCATCAAAACGTCACCAGATCCAGGCTAAAAGAAACTGACAATATCAAGAAACAATAAGACGCGACCAAAACAAAAAACCATCCATTAGACAAAGAGCATGGATGGACTAGAAGAGAGTACCAGAGGATAGAAACACCATCCACTCGTATGTGGATTAGTCAACCTGCAGGATTTAATCTTACAGATTTTCATTCACAAATCAGAAGATGAAATGCGGAAATTGATT
>NW_010938552.1:0-299 GCF_000633955.1 Camelina sativa | reverse complement strand
CCCCGTCCTTCCTCGACCACTACTGATCTTAAGAAAGGAATGGGTCTTCCTCGTTCACTTTCAAGGACCGCGTCTGTCTTTTCCTCCTCAGCAGCCCTTTTCGAGAAGCTGAAGAAGGAGAAATTTTCATCAATGTTAACTTCTGATCAGAGCCAAAAGGAAATGCCTGAGGAAGAATCTGGAAGCAATAGAGGGGAAATCCTTGACAGATTGAAATCTTCATACAGTCAGGCATATAGCAATTGGAATCAACCAGTGACCTCACTCGAAGATAACTCTGTGGATCTTTTAAACTCTGA
>NW_010938551.1:0-299 GCF_000633955.1 Camelina sativa | reverse complement strand
GAGCTTTGCAAGTCTATCAACCCCGATGAGGCTGTTGCCTACGGTGCTGCCGTCCAGGGAGCTATTCTCAGCGGTGAAGGTAACGAGAAGGTCCAAGATCTTCTGTTGCTCGATGTCACTCCTCTCTCCCTTGGTTTGGAAACTGCCGGAGGTGTCATGACCACTTTGATCCCCAGAAACACAACCATCCCAACCAAGAAGGAGCAGGTCTTCTCCACCTACTCTGACAACCAGCCCGGTGTGTTGATCCAGGTGTACGAAGGTGAGAGAGCCAGAACCAAGGACAACAACCTTCTCGG
>NW_010938550.1:0-299 GCF_000633955.1 Camelina sativa | reverse complement strand
ACACGTGTCGAGATCTTACTCCGCTCTTATCTCCTAAATATCAGTTCAGAACTAGTTTTTTACGTTTTTAACCCTTCGTGGCATTGATTCTCGTACGTCGGTTCAATAATTGTCGGTTCAAATAATTGTGGGGTGTGTGTTGGTTCTGGTACGTTCGAGAGCGTACCCAAGTTCCGTGTGTTGCGGTTTTATCACCGTTGAGATTTAAACACCGCCTTATGTGTACTCGTGTATATCTAAATCTACGGTTGTGATCTTTGTTAACCTTAATTGTCCTTTGTCCACAGCATATATTCGTA
>NW_010938549.1:0-299 GCF_000633955.1 Camelina sativa | reverse complement strand
AAGTTAAGCATTAGAAAGAAGGCAAATTAGGAAAACAAGAAAGCTAAATGAAGAAGCATTAAAGAAAGCTGCAAGAAGAGCACATAAATAAACAAAAATTTCATGGTCGTGTTGTGAGTCAGGTGATACGACATGGATCTTACGCCAAAGGAAAAGCCTCTCAAGAATGTTAACATTACATGCTCAAGTCTTCTCAACATAACAAAAAGCTCAACATAAGTTATGTGTGGTCAACCGTTCATGTCTTGAAGACTTATATATTCGGACTTTTGTGATTTTCTTTCCTATTTTAAACTATA
>NW_010938548.1:0-299 GCF_000633955.1 Camelina sativa | reverse complement strand
GGCTCGGTGACGATGGAGGAGTGGTGGTGAGAATGGTAGCGAGAGTAGAGAAAGTGGTGGTGGAGAGCTCTGTGAAACCAGTAGTATAAGAATTCGACGGGACCAGCGTGAAGTAGTGCAATAAGGATGGCTCCGTCTAGTCTCTAGAGGGGCATGCGGGAGCAGCCTGGGAGTTTGCTGTTGAGGAGATACATGTAGAGAGTGTTGAAGATGATTTGGTCGTCCCACGAGCGTTCTCGGTCCACTTGCTCAAACTCAATGGGCTTGTCCACGATCTTCTTCCTTCCCTTGGCCGTCTT
>NW_010938547.1:0-299 GCF_000633955.1 Camelina sativa | reverse complement strand
TAACACACCGCCGCCCTTGGTATGCACTTCGAGATAAATAAACTTGGGATTAAGCGCAACGGCTTGTAAATTGGATGTGGGGCCAGAAATGGCCAACCGAACCCCCTGCATGACCGCACTTTGTGTACTGCCACAACCTGACAATGCCGCCAGCAAGATCATGGCGCACACAGCTTTGAGTAAATTCATAAATACCACGCTTTAAATGAAAAGAGCCTCATAACGAGGCTCTCAAGAAACAAAAGCGGCTGTTGAGCTGCTTAGTTGCTAGGCGTGGTAGATGTGGAAGAACCACTGTT
>NW_010938546.1:0-299 GCF_000633955.1 Camelina sativa | reverse complement strand
AATTCCAAGTAAGTGTAATGGTAAAGGTCCAGACTTATCAGGTTCCCTGTAATACTTCCCTAACACTGGTTTAACTGCTTCCGTCTGCAAGAAATCAAAAGTTTGTAAGCATTTGTTTCGCATGTAAACCAAATTTACCAAAACACAAACAGTCTTTTAGTTTTTTTGTTTCAGTTACTTACTGCTTCTACAAGATGATAATGTGGGATCTGTGGGAAAAGATGATGTATCACATGCGTTCCAATGTCATGATGGATGTTATTGATCACTCCATAGTCACGATCCAATGTTGTAAGTCC
>NW_010938545.1:0-299 GCF_000633955.1 Camelina sativa | reverse complement strand
CACGAAACGGCATCGTTCTCAATGTCAAAAATGTTGACTTTAGGCAGTTACTTTTGACTACCATGCTCAATTAACGGTTAGTAGGTTTTTACTTTCACAAAGAGTCATCATTTCGTTTAAACACACATAAATTTGATCCTGTGATTTGGTTTCTTTGATTGCAAATGTGAGAGAGACAAATTGAAGAATTTCCTAAAACGGCATCGTTGGAGGTCAATAAGGTTGACATTAAGCAAGTACTTTTTTGACTACTAAGCCCAATTAACGGTTTCACAACATTAACCGTTTGTTATATGTTC
>NW_010938544.1:0-299 GCF_000633955.1 Camelina sativa | reverse complement strand
CGACTTTAGAACAGAGACTTTGAAAATTAATTATATAGTTTTTAAAACTTATAATAATTTTTGGATAATTTCAACTAAATAATATATATATATATAACGGAGAAATATGGTATTCCGTCTAAATTTCTTACCCCTTCTCATTTAGTAAATATTGTTTAACGAGTAATTATTAAAAAGGGAACGAATATATGACAAAAAATTTTGATGGATAAGGGATGAGACGAGACTGGATAAGACAAGACGAGATGAGATGGGATGAGTCGGGATGAGTCGGGACGAGAGGGGATGGGACGGGACTG
>NW_010938543.1:0-299 GCF_000633955.1 Camelina sativa | reverse complement strand
TCAAAGTGTTCCCATTCGCGTGCAAAGCTCACAACCGCCTTCTTCTGGCTCTCCACTGACTCATGCCTTCTTCGTCTGTACATGTCTTCTTCCGGTAACTCGAGCATTCCTCTGATTACATTCAGTCCAAGATTGCTATTGAACTGTTGCTCATCATCAATCACGTGAACAAACCCTTTGTCTAGACCAAACTCTACGTGGAAGTAAGGGAAATTCTTGGGTATAGAGTTCCTCAGACCCTTCACGCTAGTGTCTATGAGTTTCTTTGAATTGTGCTGACTCCACTCGCTCTCCGCTTC
>NW_010938542.1:0-299 GCF_000633955.1 Camelina sativa | reverse complement strand
GCAGGCGAGCGCCTATAAAATCCAAAACTTGTTTCACTACCACCAACATCTGACATGTTATCTGATGAAGGAATGTCATCATTGCTTGAAACAATGGGGACCAAGTTCGTTCTCCTTGCAACTCGGGATATCTTTTGTGGTCTTTGACTGGCCCATTGAGTGACAGGTGGTGATGAAGACCGATTTGATGTCATGCGCTTGCGACTGGGAACCCCAGACAACAATGGAGGTTTGTTTGTACATCCAGAAATATCCCAATCACTTGGAGAGGGAGTGTTATGGACAACCGGAGAAAGTTT
>NW_010938541.1:0-299 GCF_000633955.1 Camelina sativa | reverse complement strand
GTCCTGTATCGAAAACAGAGGAGGGAGGAGGAAGCTGCTTCCATGTCTCGCCTCGCCGAGTTTTTCATCCTCACCGCCTCAACACTTGTTCTGGGTACTATGAATTGCCCTTTCTTCTCCATTACCCATCAATTCTGTTAAGTAAAGTTGAGATTTTTTTTTGTTTTTTTGCTTTTTAAGTAAATACGTTAGAGTAAGTTTTGTTGCTTTTGTGTGAGTTTGATATAACTAAAAAAGATGTTAGATTCTAGTTTCTTTCTTGTTTTTGGAAAGCTTTATCTGTGTAACTCCTGCATGAT
>NW_010938540.1:0-299 GCF_000633955.1 Camelina sativa | reverse complement strand
AATCTCCGTGTTCGTGTTTTGGCATCACGTGCTCTAGTAGGTCTTGTTTCCAATGAGAAACTCCAAAGTGTTCTGCTCCAAATTGCCTCAACTTTACCTTCTAATGTGGCCCAAGGTGGTTCCTTCAATTATCTTCATGGAATTTTGTTGCAACTTGGTAATCTCCTAGATACAAATTGTAGAGACCTCGCTGATGACTCTAAGAAGGATCAGATTATTGGAAAATTGATCAATGTCCTTTCAAAATGCACATGGATGGCTTCTCCATTGACGTGTCCATGCCCGATCCTCTGTACATC
>NW_010938539.1:0-299 GCF_000633955.1 Camelina sativa | reverse complement strand
AGATAGAGAAGCCCACGTGCAACACCTTGAATGATGTTGAACCTCTTAGGCCAATCAATCTGAAGCTTTAGCGTCAAATCTAGCAAATAAGATAAAGCATATTAATGAGCATGAAAGATCATTCTCATATGATAAAAGGGAAAGGAAAAATGTAGAGGCAAATGCAGGAAAAGGAGCAGACCAAAGAGAAAATTATCGAGGCTTTTGTTCACTAGAAACTCATAAATTAGTAGCTTTTCTTCTCCATCAATGCAACATCCCAAAAGCCGAACCAAGTTTCTGTGTTGTAGTTTTGAGAT
>NW_010938538.1:0-299 GCF_000633955.1 Camelina sativa | reverse complement strand
GGTGGTTCTAGAGGTCATGATGATCTTGGAAGTCCCGTAAGAGAAGATTACGAAACAGCAGACTCGCAAACTATCTTGGAAGACAATAAAGACATAAGAGAAGTTTTACCAGAAAAGGATCTTGAAGAAACAAAGTTAACTTGTGAAGCATCATCCTCTGTGTCTATTGATATGAAATCTGTGGAAGCTTTGGAATCAATAGCAGATGGAAGTGTATGTTATAATCTTGCTGTGGAGGAAGAAGTAGATGGGTCACTTTTGGGTTCATTGATAGAAGTAGAAGAGAAGAAAGGAGATTC
>NW_010938537.1:0-299 GCF_000633955.1 Camelina sativa | reverse complement strand
CAAGGTCTCTCTATGACATCCCATTCTCTGTAGACGACCGTGAAAGAGTCAAATTCATAATCCAAACAAATCTCTATACCTATCTGGCAATGGTTCTTGAGGCACATGAAAGGTTTGAAAAAGAGATGAGTAGTGACCAGCCTTCAGATCAAACAGGTGATTTTTATTGACCGAGCAAACATCAGTTAACAATTGATTGTTGTGGAACACTGATTGAGTTCTTGTGTGATGTAGGCAATATGGGAGATGAGACAAGTCCTAAAACAGTTAGCTCGATCAACCCGAGACTAAAACATTTT
>NW_010938536.1:0-299 GCF_000633955.1 Camelina sativa | reverse complement strand
CGGCCATGGCTGCCTTAGGCTTATTCTCTTGATCAATAGTTTAGACAACAATTATACCCATTTTATCAACAATACTAATTGTAAGAGTTCGGGATGAATTTGGAGTGTTTAGACAACAATTATACTCATTTTGTCCCGAAACAGGCTTAAAACAAGAAAACAGGCTAAAAACAAGAAAACATTAATTCGACGAAATAGACAGCTTTGTTTACTGTTCCTAGGGTCAAAATATGTGATAATCCAATGCATTTAACTAATTGTAAGAGTTCGGGATGAAGTTGGAGTGTTTAGACAACAAT
>NW_010938535.1:0-299 GCF_000633955.1 Camelina sativa | reverse complement strand
CAGAGAGAACCTTGCGACTCTGTGTTTGTGCCCTTTAAAAATCTAAAAGCCTAAAAGTTTTTTTTTTTTTTTGTTCCTTTTGTGATGGGAAGTATTAGTATCATCAATCAATAGATGAAGTTCGGTTTAGTATATTGTGTATCAATCAAATACTGACACGTGGTAGTATCTTACTCGTTCGTTCGTTCGTTAGCCATATAAATGAACTAGAGAGATTATAAACTTTCTGGTTGATACAGCGACTTTGGAATGTTGTGATTTGTGAAACAGACAAAATGATAAGGTATCTAAACCGAACT
>NW_010938534.1:0-299 GCF_000633955.1 Camelina sativa | reverse complement strand
AAAGGTCAGTATAGGCAAGGTCTTAGACATGGTTATGGAGTTTACAAATTCTACACTGGTGATTGTTATGCTGGTGAATGGTTCAATGGTCAGAGTCATGGGTTTGGTGTTCAGTCTTGTGCTGATGGTAGCTCTTATGTTGGAGAGTCTAGATTTGGTGTTAAACATGGTCTTGGATCTTACCATTTCAGGTATGTTATCTCTGTTTTTTTGTTTTCTGGGTGAATCTTGTTTTGACAAAAAAGTAATAATTTTGTTTTGGTGTTGTGTTTTGTTAGAAATGGAGATAAGTATGCAGG
>NW_010938533.1:0-299 GCF_000633955.1 Camelina sativa | reverse complement strand
TTATTTTACAAGTGCTTTTTGGAAAAAGAATGAATTATTTTGTTAATCCGTATCACTATTTTAATATTTACCGAATAACTTTATCACTAGAGAATCAACCTTGCTAGAAGTTAGAATTCCAGTCTTTATTTACATTTTCGTTTTGCTTTTAAGCACAATAGTTTTTTGTTAGTATTATAAACACAAACGCCAAATAAAAACAAAAATATAATAGTTTTACATCATTCTTTTCGTGTTTGACGTTTACGTTTATATATTACAAAAACACAAAGATTAGCTTTCGAATCAATCAGGAACTT
>NW_010938532.1:0-299 GCF_000633955.1 Camelina sativa | reverse complement strand
ACGATTTCAATAAATCTTCTCAGGTGTCCCCAAAACTCCTGCGCGGGTCCAAATGGTTCAAGATTAGCAGCGAGTATGAACAACATATCATTTGTCACACCAAGTCACGTGGATATACTAAAAGCTTACTACCTTCACATTAAAGGCGTCTACGGAACGCGTTTTCCGGACTTTCCACCGCTGATTTTCAATTTCACCGCGGAAAATCAACCGCTGTTTTTGCAAACTCCGAGGCTCGCGACCGAGGTAAAGGTAGTTGAGTTTGGGGAAGTGGTTGAGCTTGTTATTCAAGGGACTAG
>NW_010938531.1:0-299 GCF_000633955.1 Camelina sativa | reverse complement strand
TGGCATAGCCATTTTTCTGTAGGAACAAAGCTTTTGGAGTTTGTCATCTATAGTGGTGCTTTGTTATGTTTATGTCTCTGTGGAATTCCTTCTTTATTTCAGGTAGAGTGAGGTATAAATTTGCATCATTTTGGAACAGGAACCATACACTAAAAGCATTGCAGCGTGCGGTTAATAATTATCATGCAATGTTAGAAGTTGAAAAGAAGGTCTCTCTCCATTTTTATAAATAAATTTTATGTTTATACGTTACTCTGTCACCGCATGCTGTATTCAATATTTGCTGGTTAATTAAGAGT
>NW_010938530.1:0-299 GCF_000633955.1 Camelina sativa | reverse complement strand
TTTTTTTTTAAAAAAAGGACATAAAATTTAGATTAAAGTACAAAATAAAAAATATAGATAGATGAATTCAAGTATCAAGCTTTCACTAATTTGGATAAGGATTTACTATATGACAGGTAATTAACGACTTTGGAACGAAAACTTTAAAAATTTTGGTATTTTTGAAAATATTTTTGAAAATTATAATTTTTTGGATAATTTCAACTAACTAAATACAAAAAATCAACAGAGAACTCATGTATCCCATCTAAATTCTTACCCAATCTCTTTTAGTAAATATTGTTTAACGAGTAATTATT
>NW_010938529.1:0-299 GCF_000633955.1 Camelina sativa | reverse complement strand
TTTAACTCAGGCAGTCCATGATGCAACCAAACTCTCAGAATTGGTTCTGACGAGGAAACAAATGCAGAATCTGCTCGATTACAATATAAACAAACACATGAGAAATCTAAATAACAGGCCAGTTATTAAGGTAAACTCACATTTGCAAAGCACATAAGCTTACGTTTCTCTTGTTCTTCTCTTAAGACTCATCTCCATGTCTGCAAGTAGATGGGATTTCTTGGCTGCTTTGGTGAAGAAGTTGATGGAATCAAGTACTACACGTCTGCCGTCGAGGGTCTAACCAGAGAAGTAAAGCG
>NW_010938528.1:0-299 GCF_000633955.1 Camelina sativa | reverse complement strand
CTTAAAAACACCGGAGCTGCTCTCTCCGATTACTCCCACGGCGAATTCTTAGTCTCTAATCATCACTCCTCATCCGCCTCAGCTGCTGCTATCGCTTCTACTTCCTCCCTTCCCACCGCTGTTTCTCCTCCTCCTCCTACTTCCGTCGCCGCCGTTTCTAATCCCCCCGCTCCTTCTTCTTCTTCCTCCGCCGAGCCGATTCCTGATACTCTTCCTCCTCCTCCTCCTCCACCTCCGCTTCCTCTTCAACGTGCTGCTACTATGCCGGAGATGAACGGTAGATCCGGTGGTGGTCCTTC
>NW_010938527.1:0-300 GCF_000633955.1 Camelina sativa | reverse complement strand
GAAAAGAGGAAGAGGCTGTTCGCTGCATTCAGGCTGTTCATGGGTTTATCTTGGATGGTAAATCATTGAAGTAAGTTTTAACTTGCTTTCTTATTTTCTGAAACTATCTGAAATCATTCACCTAATAATTATGTACTCTCACTCATGTATATTGCAGGGCATGTTTTGGGACAACCAAGTATTGTCATGCATGGCTGAGAAATGTGGTAGGTCTCCAATGGATTCATGTTCTGCTTGCTGAGTCCCTGAGTTGTTCTTTTGGTTACCTCTTTTCAGATAAATGTTGAAATTTTTGTCTTT
>NW_010938526.1:0-300 GCF_000633955.1 Camelina sativa | reverse complement strand
CAGTGCCAACGTATTGGCTGCAACGCCATGTTCACCGATGAAGATAATCCTGAAGGTTCTTGTCAATTCCATGCTTCTGTACGTCTTCTCTTTCTTTTCCAACTACTCTTCCCCTTTTGATTGATTGGTGTCCCTTCTTATTTATTCAATTCGGATCACTTTGGGTTTTAATCGGAGCTGTGTTTCTGAGGAATCTGAAGAATTGTGGATTTCTTTTATCATGTTTGAAGTTGAGAAGAAGATGAAGTGTTAGATTAGGTTTTGATTAGCTGTAGATTCATATAGGTGTAATTAAGTGAA
>NW_010938525.1:0-300 GCF_000633955.1 Camelina sativa | reverse complement strand
AAAAAAAAAACAAAATAGTTTATTTTGAAATTATAATTATGGTTTGCAATCTTATGAATGATTCATGGACAAGAAAATATTTTAATTTATGTAAAAATATATTTTTGGGTTTCAATCTTATAAATGATTCATGGGTAAGAAAAGATTCTAAATTATGTTAGATTATGGGTTCTCAAAAATCTCTTATAAATTCATAAATTTTTGGTTCAAAATTAAATTTTGGGATTCCATTATTGGGTTTAGTTTCTGGCTTTTAATCTTATATAATCTAATGGTAAGATGTTTTATGTAAGTAATTTG
>NW_010938524.1:0-300 GCF_000633955.1 Camelina sativa | reverse complement strand
CTTCTGCAAGCATGGCAGCAGGGTTTTCTACCTCCTAAAGCTCCACCTTGATTAATGCTAAAACCGAGATAGGTGGAATTGTGGATAGGGAGGAATCCGGACGAATCCACAGAGGTTACCAGCAATCTCAGACCCGCGTGGACAAAATGGTGTAAAACCCCTAAGGTGGGGATGAATACCCTAAGGTACTATGGCAAACTCAGACCCGCGTACACAAAGGTGGGGATGAATACCCTCAACTTGTTTCTATTGCTTTGTAAGGAGCGAATTTTACGCCGGTTGTCTCGTCTGAATTATTGG
>NW_010938523.1:0-300 GCF_000633955.1 Camelina sativa | reverse complement strand
GGTTTGTCCCGGTTATGCTTTTAAGCCAGCTGTAGTGGTCCTGCGTGACCCAACGTGCTTATGTACGAACCTTATCCCATTTTGGGAAAAACAATCAATCAATAATCATCTTCTCTTTACTGTCTCTCTCTCTTATCTCACTATCTGAATCATATCCTCTCATCATCCGTGAATCTCAGTCCCTTCAAGGTGATATTCTCTTCTTAACGTCATCTTTTGGGTTGTGATTTACCTACTTTCGGACTCGCGGTGAGTTTCTGAGTGGGGTTTATCTTTCATTTAGCTAAAACGTTTACATTG
>NW_010938522.1:0-300 GCF_000633955.1 Camelina sativa | reverse complement strand
TCCAGATCGTTGTTCTTCAATGGAGTTTGTAGAAGAAGCAAAGAAGAGATTTCAAGCAATCCAAGAAGCTTACTCTGGTAATTTTTCCCACCTGCTTTTCTCCTAATCTTTTTGTCTCTCTAATTGGTTTCGATTTCTTTAGACTTTAGTATTATTACTTTATGAATCACAGATGGGGACTGGTTATTGGATACTAAAGATCGTCTATTATTTCCTTGATCTTCTTATTATTGTTTAATTGAGCTCTTTTTCTTAATGGGCACACACAGTTCTGTCTGACTCCAACAAGAGGTTCCTGTA
>NW_010938521.1:0-300 GCF_000633955.1 Camelina sativa | reverse complement strand
ACCTCTACCATCGCGGCCAATGTCGAAAAGACCATAGTTGTTTTGAAGGTCTTGCAAGGCACCTTTGATGGTTTTAGCCCTGTCCCGGTTGGCTGTGCCATCTGGGTTTGTAAGAACCTGTTCCAGGCCCTTTGTGCCTGAGAAAAACGTGTTGAACTCATCTCTTGAAAACACGCCATCGGTGCGGGCTCGGTTTCCACGATACAAACTGGTCAGCAGGCCCGAGTCGGTGTAGTTGCACATGTCGAGTGCCAATTGGTAAAGCCTGTCGTCGATGTGATTGAAATTGCCTTGCGATTT
>NW_010938520.1:0-300 GCF_000633955.1 Camelina sativa | reverse complement strand
TTGATGTTGACCGAGAAGGAGGTGGTGGTGACACACTGTTCCACCCATTTTATGAATTTTGGAGGAAACTGAGCAATCTCGAGAATCTTTAATATGAAATCCCAATGTACACAATCAAAAGCCTTCCTCAGGTCTACCTTCAACAGGGCACGAGGAGAGACATTACTTCTACCAAAACCTTGAACCATCTCAGAAGCTAACAGAACATTCTCAACGAGAAGTCTGCCTTTAACAAATGCTGATTGAGAGTTGGAGATCATCATTGGGAGGATATCTTCCATTCGACGAGCTAAGATCTTG
>NW_010938519.1:0-300 GCF_000633955.1 Camelina sativa | reverse complement strand
TCTCAAACTGTACCAGAGCTTGCTTTTTCCCGTTCATCTCAAACACTTTTGTGTTCACTATTGCCCCGTGTTCTTGCACATGGTTCACCACTTCCTCCTCTGTCACGTCTTGAGGAAGTGTCGACAGGTGAATCATCTTTGTAGGGGAGCAGCAATAGCGGTAGTTCTTTGCAGCATTGCGGTTGAAGCGGTTCAGGTTCGAGTTTACATAATCATGGGAGTCTGTGCCTGGTGTTATATTTGGATGCTTCGAGAAGTTTACTTCTAGCCGCTTACCAAACAGCATCGCTCCCTGCAAAG
>NW_010938518.1:0-300 GCF_000633955.1 Camelina sativa | reverse complement strand
ATAGCGGATCAACTTTCACTTTACATTATCAGCATCCCACACCCTGACAGTTTTGTCAAATGAAGAAGTTGCAAGGCGAGACAGGCTTGGACTAAAACGGATATCTGTTATCATAGCTGTGTGCTCCTCAAGGGTTGTCTTTGGCTTCATATTGTCTGTGTGCCACAATACAGCCTGCAAGATGAACCAAGCCACGAGGCATTATACTTTTTAGAACGCCAGAAGACCTATTGATGATTTATGGCTTACCTTTTTGTCATGTCCGGCACTAGCAAGCATTTTTCCATCCGATGAGAAGTG
>NW_010938517.1:0-300 GCF_000633955.1 Camelina sativa | reverse complement strand
AAGGGCCGTGAGGCTTATCTGGTCACTATATCTATGCCAGAGTCAGTGAGGAAGTCTACGGTTAGCGGTATTCCAATAGTAGAGGAGTTTGAGGATGTGTTTCAGTCCTTGCAGGGATTACCACCATCTCGGTCGGATCCTTTCACCATTGAACTGGAACCGGGGACGACACCATTATCCAAGGCTCCTTATAGAATGGCTCCAGCAGAGATGGCAGAGCTGAAGAAGCATCTAGAGGATCTGTTGAGTAAGTGATTCATCCGTCCTAGTGTATCACCGTGGGGAGCGCCGGTCTTGTTT
>NW_010938516.1:0-300 GCF_000633955.1 Camelina sativa | reverse complement strand
CAGCAGAAATGGTTGCCATTAGGCTTAAATCCTCAAGCTTGCGTCCAGGACACAGCTACTGAGTCTTCCCGTCCTGGAATCCCTTTTCCGGAACTCGGTAAAGTATATGCAGCTGAGCGTCAGTTGTGCTATTTGCAGCCACCGTTCCAGGCCTTGCTGCCAAGTTATGGTCAGCAGTCTGGTGGAAAACAAGTTTCATGTTTGAACGGGCGATCTAGCTACGCTGCTGCTCCAGAGGGGGCAACACTCAAGTCTTCTCGGAAAAGATTTCTAGTATTCGATCAGTCAGGGAATCAGACT
>NW_010938515.1:0-300 GCF_000633955.1 Camelina sativa | reverse complement strand
GAGAGAAATATAATCATCGATCAAGTTGCTTCTTCAATCGCGAGAAGGAAAAAAAAAAATCCATGAAGAAAACTATGGAATGGAATGTGAATCAAGGGATTTGGTTATGGTGATGTCGCGATCTTCGATTCGATTCGGCGATTGAAAGTTCCAAGCTCAGATTTCAAGCTCGGCTTTTTTTTTTTTTTCTTAATTCCTTCCTCTCTGTTGGATTATATAACTCGAGAAGATAAAATGAACGGTGGTGACGTTGCCTCTTCCTCCGCCGCTACTAGTGGTCCTCCTCCGTCTTTAGACTGG
>NW_010938514.1:0-300 GCF_000633955.1 Camelina sativa | reverse complement strand
TTATCCCAAAATAGGCTTAAACCGAGAAAACAGGCTAAAACCGAGACGAAACATTGATTTGAAGCAGTAAACAGCTATCTTACTCTTCTTAGGGTCAAAATATGTAACAATCTAATGCATTTGACTAATTATAAGAGTTCGGGTTGAATTTGGAGTGTTTAGACACCAGTTATACCCATTTTGTCCCAAAACAGGCTAAAACCGAGAAAACATTGATTCTATGCAGTTAATAGCTTTGTTACTATATCTAGGTTCAGAATGTATGACAATCCAATGCATTGGACTAATTCTAGAGAACGA
>NW_010938513.1:0-300 GCF_000633955.1 Camelina sativa | reverse complement strand
GGAAGCTACATTGCATTATGATCCACCTGATTGGAGAATTTGTCCACTAGTGGGTTTTCTAAGTTTTTATATTCTATACTGCATCAAAGTTACATATTAAATTGGGTAAAGCAATGGTTTTATGTAAACACAAGGTCATTTTCATAGGATCAAAGCTTTTTGTGCATCAAGGCTTAACTACCTGCCTATAAATTATTACTTATCGAACTTATGAGAGACTTTTGCTCTCACTTTACTTCTTGATTGTGAAAATGTATGGTTGTGTTTTGTCTTTCATGGGAAACCATTTAGCAGTTTGAT
>NW_010938512.1:0-300 GCF_000633955.1 Camelina sativa | reverse complement strand
AAACATAGGCTTAAGAACATAATCTAATATTAAATTAAGAATCTGGTTTACAGATATTAGTACAATATATGTAGCTGATGATGCCATATTTATTCAAAAATGGCATTTTCGTTGTTCTTGTTAACCGCTCAGACTCAAACTCTCAGTCATATATATAAGGCATGAAATTATCATAACCTTCTATCCTAATGTTCACGTGTACTTAATCTTATGTACATGATAACTTTAGTTTACATGTAATTTTGAGACTATAATACATGAATTTAATAAATTATTGGTTTAGTGAATTAACTTAATAGT
>NW_010938511.1:0-300 GCF_000633955.1 Camelina sativa | reverse complement strand
CCAAATTCATCCCGAATTCTTAAAATTAGTCAAATGCATTGGAATGTTACAAATTCTGACCCTAGAAACAGTAACAATGCTATTTACTGCTTAGAATCAATGATTTCTTGGTTTTACCCTGTTTCAGGACAAAATGGGTATAAGTGGTGTCTAAACACTCCAAATTCAGCCAGACCTCTTATAATTAGTCAAATCCATTGGAATGTTATATATTTTGACCCTGGAAAGATTAACATAGCTGGTTACTGCTTCAAATCAATTTTTTCTCTCGGTTTTAGCCTATTTTCAGTTTAAGCATGT
>NW_010938510.1:0-300 GCF_000633955.1 Camelina sativa | reverse complement strand
TGACATTATCTCAGACAAGTTCCGAGCACTTGGACAAATATTGACGACCATCAATGTTTTGGAGCTCCCCCCTGTACGTTACAGAAAATTGTTCTCATTTAAACATAGCTTCAAGCACTAGGGAGAAATCCTTAACACAAAGAAAACGTAGAGGCACATGCACTGGATAGGAGAAGCATTTACCTAGTGAATCTGCAAGTATTCTCGTAAGAAATGAGTTCTCGTAAGGAATCGTATCTTTTTTTGACGTCAAAGAGGATAAAACATCTCCCAGCCTACAGAATACGAGACGTGTGCAGT
>NW_010938509.1:0-300 GCF_000633955.1 Camelina sativa | reverse complement strand
ATTTATATATTTGAGTTTTCGTACACACTTTTGATTCAGGACAAAGGAAATGTTTGTCTGGGGATATTAGATGGAAGCAGTGTTCATGATGGTTCCACCATTATTATTGGAGGTAAAAAACAATACATTTTATCTGTAAACCCAAATTTCTTGTCTCAAATATAATAATCGAACACGGAACTTATGAGAAACATGTTTTGTTTTGTTGTTGTAGATATATCGATGCGAGGACACTTGATCGTCTATGACAATGTGAAACAGAGGATCGGATGGATGAAATCAGATTGCGTTCGGCCTCGT
>NW_010938508.1:0-300 GCF_000633955.1 Camelina sativa | reverse complement strand
CACACACACCTGAAGTTTGGTATACTTCCAGTCAAACACACATACAAGCTGCACAAACAGAGAATATTAAAGCTTTGATTATAAACGACTCGTGTTCAAGTGGCAGTATTGGAAATCTTGAACGTTATCCCAAAATTAGACTTGAAAAGTTATCCCAATTTGAACGTTTTGCAGTATTGGAAAGAAAATAGACAACGCTTTGGTGCTCTAACATACATGGCAATGGATGTGCTTAGTATCCCCATTACAACAGTAGCTTCTGAATCTTCTTTCAGCATTGGGTCTCACGTAACAAATAAG
>NW_010938507.1:0-300 GCF_000633955.1 Camelina sativa | reverse complement strand
GTTATAATTTACGGAAAAACGAAAGGTCATGTTACGACTGAGTTATAATGAGTAATGGCTGAGTTATCTNTTATCTAAAGAAACAATATGAAAGTAAATGGCTGATATTTACGGGAAAACGAAATTCATCTTCCCAATAATTTTCTTATAATCTGGTCCAACCAAATAATATACTATTATTCCATCTCTGTATATATACAAGTATTCCCGTTACTTTAGTCTATTACCTCTCAATTACAAACTAGAATAATAATATTTTTTACAACACTATGTCCGCTCTAGCACCCAAGATGCCGGAGC
>NW_010938506.1:0-300 GCF_000633955.1 Camelina sativa | reverse complement strand
ATCCAGAAGAATATATGTGCATAAATGAAGAAGAAATGTAAAATGTATTGCCCGTAAGAAACAACAAGAGATGAGAGTGACGAGTGCGGGACTCTCCTTAAGGCTTAACTCTTAAGCCATGCATGCCCCCATGACAAAGATATCGTAACTAATACCAACTTTTCCCAGTGATACGTTACTCTAATTACTTACGTATAGGGTCGTTCTCATGGGCCGGACAAGTTGCGTTTGAGCCTAATCCACTTTCAAACACAACCTGCTTGAGACTGATCTCTTTTGGTCTTTATTTAAGAGTTTAAA
>NW_010938505.1:0-300 GCF_000633955.1 Camelina sativa | reverse complement strand
GCCTGTGCCTTCTAGGTCATGAAACATTATACCTACTCAAACTTGTCTGCAAATTCTCAGCGATTTGTGTCTGCGTTTTTTCATCTGATATCTTCACTGGCAGAGACTTTTGTGTATGTATTTGATTCTTATTCTCCCATGCATATTAATAGTTTGGTTGTTAGTATGTTCGTCAATGACATGATCTTACAATTTGAAATGATAAAATCTGCAGGTTCATCTACATGGGTTTTGATATTGCCATGGAAAAGCATAGTTGGTCACACTTGGGATTCATCTTTTTCTCTATTGTATCCTCTT
>NW_010938504.1:0-300 GCF_000633955.1 Camelina sativa | reverse complement strand
TATTTTTTGTTTGATAGTTTAGATGAAATTTAGCTTAAAATACAAAAACAAGTATAACAAAGATTTAGTTTTGCATTAAATGGGGTTAACATCAACATATTGACGAAAATTAATTTGTCGTAAATTGATCAAGGTAAATTTACATTCAATGTAAATATGACATCATTGTCAAAAAGTTAATTTTGTCCTTAATTAATGTAAATAATTAGTAAATATATTGATTACTAAAATGTTCTAAATAACGACGATACGAAAATAAAAACGAATGAGATTATAATTGAGGTCTCAAGATTTGAAATT
>NW_010938503.1:0-300 GCF_000633955.1 Camelina sativa | reverse complement strand
AGGAAATGGTTTCAAATCACAACATGCTTCAATTTAGATCAAATGCATTGCAAGAATTCAAGCTTGGTTCAATCTTATGCTTCCTACTACTAAACTAGCATCAAAGTACTAATAACTTGGGCATTGATCCTAGTCTAGTGAATAGGCTAGCTAACAAGGAAATACTCATCATAGATCCCTAATGCAAATATTATACAATTCTACATGAAACATGCTGAACAAGATCCTAATATGCAATGCAAACTACATGAACGCTGTTGGGATTTATGAGACAAAGCTCATAAGAGAGGGTAGACAAAC
>NW_010938502.1:0-300 GCF_000633955.1 Camelina sativa | reverse complement strand
CTTTAGATCTATCTTTGTTTCTTTAAGAAAGATAGATAGAGTGTGGTTATGTCTTGATTTTAGGCCATGGCTAATTGTACGTGTTTGCTTTGTTCTTGCTCGTTTTGTAACAGTGATTACTTAATGCAACTGAATGCGTCGAGGATCAAGGTTCTACAAGCTCAAGATGACATTGTTAATTACAAACGATTGATGATGATCAGAGGGATGAGATCACCTTGAAATTATACAATGGTTTGAATTGTTGAAACTTGTTTTGGTTTGTGATTGTTGTGCAATGAGAGGATGTTTGAGAGTTAG
>NW_010938501.1:0-300 GCF_000633955.1 Camelina sativa | reverse complement strand
TCAGACGTTAATGCTCTTACGAAAAGAAAAGACCTCTAAGGTCGGCCCATGTATGCCTAAAGGTTTTCAGTTTCAGCTTTTAGTTTCACACAAGTCACTGAATGGTAAGAAAAAGTTTAAGAGTATTACCAAAAATACAAGTTGAAATCCTGTGATGAGTTATTTTTGGTTCCTTACTCCCTAGTTTTTTGTGATATGTGGCCGAGGATGGAGACTAATATTATGTACTCATGATCCCATAACTTTAAGTATTTTTTTTAACTTTTCTTATATATTGTGTTTGATTTCAAAAAGAAAGAT
>NW_010938500.1:0-300 GCF_000633955.1 Camelina sativa | reverse complement strand
CTTATAAGAAGAAGAAGCCCAAGAAGAAGGAAATATCTCATAAGGAAAGGAAAAGGAAAATATCTCACAAAGAAAGGAAAGAAGGAGAATCACATGTGCAAGGAAGGAAGGAAGAATCACGTGGTCCCTTAGTTGGTGAAGGAAGGAAGATGTCGCTCTCATCATCACCAAATCGAGAATGTCTCTCTCAACCCTCATCATATCTCTAACGGTCATATTGACCTTGTTCCCCTATATTAAGATGTGTAATCTCTCTTCTATGTAACTAACACAATTATTCAATAGAAGAGAATCCAAATT
>NW_010938499.1:0-300 GCF_000633955.1 Camelina sativa | reverse complement strand
AACCACAACTCACCTTGGCTTTGAAGACTTTTTGGCCGATTAGAACTCCACCACACTACGCCGATCTGACAACACTTCCCTTTGATCTTTAGCTCCTCTCGCCCCCGAGATCTTCTCCTCTTCTTCCTCCTCACTCGAAATCAAGTGATTTTCTATCCAAAAGCTTGAGAGAAATTTTGGCAAAGTTTTGGTATTTTGGGAGAGTGATGTCGAAAATGAGAAGCCAAAGAGGAGTATTTATAGCCCCTTCACTCGACTTCAAGATCTAGCAAGTGGCAATTTTGGCTTGACAAGTGTCAA
>NW_010938498.1:0-300 GCF_000633955.1 Camelina sativa | reverse complement strand
TTCTTTGCATTTATTCATATTGCTAATATTATATACAAAAATTACAACTGTTTGTAAGAGACACAACTTTACATTCAACATATGCAACTTTCTAAAGAAACGCAACCATTTATTTTTATTTTGTCAAAAAATAATTAAAATTAAATAATATTTTTTTTAATTAAAAGTCACGATGAAAAGATGCACCTCAATTTTTTTTTTTAAAAAGTCACGATGAAAAGACGCAACTGTTCTTCGCATTTATTCATTTTGGTAATATTATATACAAAAGTCTTCGCATTTATTCATATTGCTAATATT
>NW_010938497.1:0-300 GCF_000633955.1 Camelina sativa | reverse complement strand
GAGAGTTTCAAAAATACATCATTTTCAATCTCATTTTTCAGAAATACTATTTTAAACTTTTTATTAAAAAATCTTCTTATAGTATTCTAATAGTTTTATGATTATTACATAAACTAAAATGAATTAACATAACTAATACAACAACCAGCACATATGCGCGGGACCATATCTAGTCATATATATAAAAGTAAGGTTTCACTCTCTCCTTATTGGTCCACTTGGCAATGCATTTTTAACAAAAAAATATATTTATATTAAAACACAAATTTATCACATTTAAATTTTCACATTTAACTCACA
>NW_010938496.1:0-300 GCF_000633955.1 Camelina sativa | reverse complement strand
ACATCTTATTTTACGTATTTTCTTGGCAACTACCGTATTTCTTTTTTATTTACATTACTTAAAAAGTTTTAGTTTTTTTATAGGTTTAACGATTATCACTTTTTTGTTGACTTAGCTCACAAACCTTAATTTTGGAATACTATGGCTTAGTACTGCTCGTCAGTCGTTTATAACCTGCAATGAACCGAAGTTAAGATGGTTGGACCATATGTACAATGGTTTAATGGCAAGACTTCAAATCTTGTACGTACCTTTTTTTCTGAAAATGCTTTGCTGTCAAATTGATTGTAATATCGATCC
>NW_010938495.1:0-300 GCF_000633955.1 Camelina sativa | reverse complement strand
TAATAAGCAGTTTATGACGGATGTCAAAATCTTACCAAGCATGTCTGTGTCCTTCTTGGATGGAGTGCCATCACATCTTTGAGCAACCCCCCACTGCATCCTATAACATGTATTGTGTTCAATGACTGGCCGGTGATTCCAATCACCTTTAATTCTAGGGTTCAAATGAAGAATCTTAGGAGGATATTCCCCGTCCCCTGTCTTCAGCCCTTGCAACTCAACCATAAACTGTGAAACCATAACCATTCCATCACCTCTTGTAAATCTCGAACGCTGAGGAACAGATTCTTTATGTGCGTA
>NW_010938494.1:0-300 GCF_000633955.1 Camelina sativa | reverse complement strand
CTGCCACCCGTTTCTCCAAGAATGCTGTAACACTGTCACTGAAGAGTCTTCTACACAGATCTTATGATTCATTACCGGACTGCAACCGAGGATTCCGGTTAGAAGACACTTTATAGGCAAAGAATGCGTGAATACCCCGATGCAATTTGAGTTTAGGGAAGAGGAATCACTTAGGTCATTGTGATTGTGATTAACTTCTTCCCTTGGGGATCCATCGTCAGGCTCGTGATTGGTCATTACTTGAAGTCTGCTTTTACCAGATTTCTTCCTTGTAAGACTCGGACGATGTTTGTGAAGCAA
>NW_010938493.1:0-300 GCF_000633955.1 Camelina sativa | reverse complement strand
TGTTCTCGTCATCATCAAAACTCTACATAGTCTCTCCACTGTATCAGACTCATGGCTTTGATGAATAATCTCTTCTTGTGAGTGAAGCATTAGTGCTGTGTCCGTTAGCTTGAAACAAGGTAAGCTCGCGTAACGAGCATGAGGGAACTCGTGAAACAGAGTCGGGTACCTGCAAAAAAAAGTAAAAAAGTCGACTTTTTTTTTCAAGTAACAGTCTTTTACAAAGTTTCTTATCAAAGGTTTTGAAAATTTCTCTGATTTTGATACCTGCGCAAGAAGCGGAGAACAGGGACGGTGAGA
>NW_010938492.1:0-300 GCF_000633955.1 Camelina sativa | reverse complement strand
TGGCTTCGTCTTGAAGAAGCTCTTTAAGCTCGCTCAACACTCCGGCATCTAAAGCCACGTCCCTCTCGTCCACCACCACTCCTTGCTGCTCCATGATGGCCCTCACACGCATGCAATCTTCGTACGTGCGACGCACTCCTTGCAAGGACGTCGTGTAGACCACCAAACCTTCACCTCCTCCCGGCGGACACTTCTCCGGGAACTCCCTAAGTGGGTCCCAGTTCATCACCGGTTTCTTGTTCCCTTCTTTCTCCCTCCGTTCTCTGTCTCTCTTGACGAATATGTTCTCCTTCACTGACC
>NW_010938491.1:0-300 GCF_000633955.1 Camelina sativa | reverse complement strand
AAAAGAGACTAAGGAAGAGATAAATGTCTCTGATTTTTTTAATAGAAAAACAATGTCTCTGTTTTATTTTTTTTGTTTTCTTTTTTAAATAACGTTATTATGATTTTTTGTCCCTTTTAATACTCAACATTGTCATTTTTCCTTTTTTTTAAGTCATTTGGTTTCTTCATAATAATCTTCACCCCGTAATTTAGAATTTGGAAATTTATAATAACTTGTGTATAGATTAATAACTATAAATTAACATAATAGACTTAAAATAAATTAATACTTACAATCATATATGTAACATGATTTTTT
>NW_010938490.1:0-300 GCF_000633955.1 Camelina sativa | reverse complement strand
AGCTCCCAGATCCGTCCCATCTGCAGATCTCTCATCTTTCAATTCTTACCAACGGAGCCTTATCAGAGGTCTGCTGATCTACAAACACTTTCTCTCTTGATTGATTGATTTTTTTTCATTTCTGATGTTGTTTACAGATTCTTTGATTGAATGATTCTATAAAAAAAAAATGATTTTTTTATTGTATGAGTCCTGGGAATGATTGAGATTGTTAGTATGGTATCTGGGCGATGATCTGCGCAAATTGACGTGACATCTGTTTTGAATTTCATGAACTAGAAGGTGTTGTATTATAGCTTG
>NW_010938489.1:0-300 GCF_000633955.1 Camelina sativa | reverse complement strand
GCGATGATTGACTTTTGTAATTCTCCCCGGCGTGTTTCTGTTGTATGTCCGACTCCTGAGGAGCGTGTATTTAAGTGCCCTGACGGGTTTATTAGTTTGTACGAGCCATTCTTTACTAAGGGAGGTCTCCGCTTTCCGATTCCAACCTTCCTGATGGAGTATTGTTGGCGCCGCCAGATCGCTGTCACACAGCTTACCGTCCATACTATTCGTAATATGGTCGGCCTTAAACACCTCGCTGACCAATGTGGGGTCAAATTGACTGCCTACTTTGTTGAGGATATGATGCGTTTTACTAGG
>NW_010938488.1:0-300 GCF_000633955.1 Camelina sativa | reverse complement strand
ATCCGATCTCAAGAACTCAAGTTTCTAATTGCGACGCTTTACAATATTGGTATCGTATTGTACAGAGATAAGGAGCTAAATAAGGTGGAGTACATGCTTTTTAGCGTCTTATAAATTTTTCTATGCAAACAAGACTAGAATAAAAAAACTGGTTTTGCTTTACTTGTGCGGACCTATGCATCTAAATGATACATTCTTTTACTTCTTTTCCTCATGGTACATTTTATAGAGTTAGTGTTCTACTTTGCAGGCTTGTGAGGCGCTTGAGCTGAATTCCAAGGCATCATGGAGATGTGTTGA
>NW_010938487.1:0-300 GCF_000633955.1 Camelina sativa | reverse complement strand
GCAAATAAAAACGGACAATCAAACTCACCAGAAAGTTCCTTTCTTGAAACTGCAGTGCCAAGTAACTGAAGCTGATAATATAGAAGTTCCCCTTCCACTTCATCTTCAGGAGACATATCCAGTATGCCCAATTTCCTAGCTTTAGATAACTGACGAATTGTGTCTCCACAGTGTGCACTCTGATTTTGGAGATTACTACAGATAGTGTGATCGCCAGCGCCCTGCAGATGTTTGTTTCCTTCTTCAGAGCCTGCCAAATGTTTTAATGTTACCAAATGTCCTAAAATCTGTGGCATAAAT
>NW_010938486.1:0-300 GCF_000633955.1 Camelina sativa | reverse complement strand
TGATTGATCTGTAGATTATACATGAATTAAGTACTCCATGGATAGCTCGACTCAGACACCTTGATCATAGAATGTGGATTGAAGACAAGAACTCAAATGTTCTCTCAAGCGGAAAAGCTTCCTTTCTAAGGTATATACTATTTATATGTAATCTATAGGGGAAACGTGCTATCTCCCCCCGCCCTCTCCGAAAACTATGGGTTGGTCTTGGTTTAGAGATTAAACCAATGTAATCAGGTCACGAGAGATATAGGTTTCAAACTTTTAATTTGGGAGAAATATGTTTCAAACTTTTTTCTC
>NW_010938485.1:0-300 GCF_000633955.1 Camelina sativa | reverse complement strand
ACTAAAATGGATGCATCTGTAGGGAGGAATACTGCTTGGACCTTCCGCACTGGGACGAAGCAAGGTGTATCTTGACACCATATTCCCAAAGAAGAGCTTGACCGTTTTAGACACACTCGCCAACATCGGTCTTCTGTTTTTCTTGTTCCTCGTTGGGCTTGAGCTCGACTTTGCAGCGATCAGAAAAACAGGAAAGAAATCACTGTTGATAGCCATAGCTGGGATCTCACTTCCTTTTATACTCGGTGTAGGAACATCTTTTGTTCTCAGTGCTACCATAAGCAAAGGAGTCCATCAGCT
>NW_010938484.1:0-300 GCF_000633955.1 Camelina sativa | reverse complement strand
CAGAAATACAGGTCACCAAAAAGGACATACTTTTCTGCAATTACCAGTCTCTGTCAAAAAAATGGCTGCTTCGGAGGACAAGAAGTTGGACACCTGCACGGTGGGCAAAAGAAAAATTTCCTTCTGCTCTCGCAATGCAATACATGTTTTCTGTTTCTCAAGCACATCAGAGGATGCATCAGGCCGTATGATCGGCACTTCCCTCCGAATGCAATGGATCAGAAAATGCACTTTACCAACACACTGACTTTTGGATGTGACAGAGCAATATGTAGTAGTCAAGGAGACCTTCACTGATTC
>NW_010938483.1:0-300 GCF_000633955.1 Camelina sativa | reverse complement strand
ACAAAAACATACAAGAAATGTTTGAAGGATGTCTTGTCTTACAAGAAAAGCACTGAAGAAGGGGTCATGATGATTTCAATTGGGAAGGCATATGTGCATTTTGAGAAGCAAGAAAAATATCAAAGGAACAAGGAGAAAATCCTTGCAATGGCACACTTGAAAGAAGAGGTAGAGATGGTTAGTTCTGAGTGCAATGCTATCATCCCGACTGAGATTCCTAAGAAGCTTGGAGATCCAGGGAGTTTTGTACTAACTTGCCAAATTGGGAGATTCATGTTTGAGAGATGTTTATGTGACTTG
>NW_010938482.1:0-300 GCF_000633955.1 Camelina sativa | reverse complement strand
CTGCTGAGCGTGTTGCAGTATGTTGGCTCTGCTCAAGACCGCGTTTCTCTCCGTGAACAGTTCAACAACCACAATGTCATTATAACATCTTATGATGTGGTCCGCAAGGATGTTGATTATCTAACACAGTTTTCATGGAACTACTGTATCCTGGATGAAGGACACATAATAAAGAATGCTAAATCTAAAATTACTTCAGCAGTAAAACAATTGAAGGCCCAGCACCGGCTTATCCTCAGTGGAACACCAATACAGGTTACATTGGAGTGCTCAACTAAAGTTTAATTTGCGTTCTTTTAT
>NW_010938481.1:0-300 GCF_000633955.1 Camelina sativa | reverse complement strand
TCACCATGAAGGGTCGTCTTGGACCTGGCATGATGATATCTGTTGACTTAGAGAGTGGACAGGTTGGTGCACCAGATCACCGTTTATTGTTCTCATTATTTGTTAACACTCATGCTTTTTTTTTTATTTTGTATCTCATTATTAATATTTGAGTTCAGGTATATGAAAACACAGAAGTAAAGAAGCGGGTTGCATCTTATAACCCATATGGAAAGTGGGTTAGTGAAAACTTGCGAAACCTGAGGCCTTCTAATTTTCTTTCGTCAGCAATCATGGAGACTGACGAGACCTTAAGACACC
>NW_010938480.1:0-300 GCF_000633955.1 Camelina sativa | reverse complement strand
TCACCCCATTGGCTCTCACTTTTCGCGCCGGCTCGAGAGCCAGGTAATAATAATAATTAAAATCTTTAACATTTTTGTTTTTTTTTTGTGTCTCAGCAATTCAAATTTTCAAATTCCATGTTTAAAAAAAAAAATGTTTTTATTGTCATGCGGCTAGTCTTAAAGCGTGAGTCTTATTTGTTTGATTGCGAAGTTGCAGGAAACACCTGAGTACGATAGGATAATAAGGCAGCACATAGACTTTGAGATGATTCGAAGTCGTGTGGAAGAGGGTTACTACAAAAACTCCAGGAGCAAGTT
>NW_010938479.1:0-300 GCF_000633955.1 Camelina sativa | reverse complement strand
TATTCATCTCAACATCATATTCAAGAAAAGGTATCATTTATTGCCCTGGCTGCAAAGATAGTGTTCGTAGTGAGTATTATCTACAATGCACTACATGTTCATTTGCTATGTGTTATCGATGCGCTACAATTCCGTATGAGTTAAATTACAAATATGATGCACATCCTCTCTCACTATGCTACGGAGAAGATGCAGAGAAAGCATATTGGTGTGAAGTATGCGAGAAAGAAGTAAATCCAAGAGAATGGTTCTACTCATGCAACAAATGTTGCATCACTGTCCACCTCGAGTGTATATTTG
>NW_010938478.1:0-300 GCF_000633955.1 Camelina sativa | reverse complement strand
GGTGGAGGAGGATTTCAAGTTTCTGTGTGATCTTTTCTGGTCAAATGGAGACGGATTGCCTTTGGATTTAATCGAGAAGGTTTCGACGACGGTCAAGAGTATACTTCCGCTGCTGCGCACTGATACAGACTCTTTGATTGAACGTTTTAAAGCTGTGTGTCTCGAGAATCATGGTTCTGACAGAGGGAAGCTTCCACTACCGCCGACTTCTGGTCCGTGGAGTCCAACAGAACCAAACACACTTTTAAGAGTATTGTGTTACCGTTATGATGAGTCTGCTACTAAGTTTCTGAAGAAGGC
>NW_010938477.1:0-300 GCF_000633955.1 Camelina sativa | reverse complement strand
TCGTTTTCGTGGGCTGGAATCGATGGGGAAAGGCCCGCTATCGTTTCGCCGTCTTTCGAGCATCCGTCGCCGGAAGAAAGGTTCTGCGGTTAAAGATGACGCTTCTCAGACATCGACGCCTTCATCTCCACCGCCTCCTCCGCCGATTAATGCAGGCGGACAAATTGTGGGAGGGACTGGGAAGGCGAAGAAGAAAGCCGGAGGAGCTAGGCTGTGGATGAGGTTTGATCGGACTGGTGCCATGGAGGTGGTAGAGTGCGACAAGAGTACAATCATCAAACGTGCTTCTGTTCCCGCTAG
>NW_010938476.1:0-300 GCF_000633955.1 Camelina sativa | reverse complement strand
TTTTGGGAAAGGAAGGATAGATCTGGGAGGTCTCGAGGTGATCCAAGTCTCCATCTCAACCTCAACATCAAAGCAAGTATGGAGGACGTACGAGGGCATGGGGCTCACTATCTATCAACCTATCAACCTTCCTCCCAGCTTCTTCACGCTTGGCTTCTATGCCCAACCCAACAACCGTCAGCTTTTCGGCTGGGTTCTTGCTGCAAGAGACGTGTCTGGAGATAGCTTGAGGCCACCCGTTGGCTACATTGCTGTCATGAACACTACATCAATGATTATCAAGCAAGACGGTCCTGCGTA
>NW_010938475.1:0-300 GCF_000633955.1 Camelina sativa | reverse complement strand
GACGAAAGTCAACCTTTTTAATGAAAACACCAACCTAGAAAGTAACATCACGGGAATTTCATCAGAGAAGCAAACAAACCTTATCAGAGATGAAAGCTCCACAAGAATAACTTCATAAGCATCTGAACCAATTTTATCACCATAGGCTGTTACCAATGTATTCATAGTAACCAGTGTTGCTTGCCTTAGAACCCGATTAGCCTGTTTCACAAAACATTAATACAAATTGCCTAAATACCAGATATTGTCTTCAGGGAATTTTTCACTAACTATGAGAAAGTAAACAGAAGAAAACTGCAT
>NW_010938474.1:0-300 GCF_000633955.1 Camelina sativa | reverse complement strand
TTCATCTTTACTGACTGTGTCTCTTTTGCTTCTGTGGCAGTACCAACAATAATTATTGCTCATGAGTTTTATGATGCTCTTCCTGTTCATCAATTTCAGGTTAGTTTGGAGATCATGGTTCATAGTTCATCTTTATATGTCAAAACCAACTTGCAATGTAGTCTGCTTCTCCTTTTAGTTTAGTATGCGTATCTTATGTAGACTCAATTTCTGCAGAAAACTTCCCGTGGCTGGTGTGAGAAAATGGTTGATGTAGGAGAAGATTCAAAGTAAGTATTAGGCAAATCAAAGAAAAAGTAT
>NW_010938473.1:0-300 GCF_000633955.1 Camelina sativa | reverse complement strand
GGGCGAATTTGCCCAGTAACTAAAATAAAAAAATAGACAAAGAATATAGCCATCTAATGTAAGAAATTAAGGCAATGACCATGACCCATGATAAGATTACCAAAAGGGACAGACGTGCCATGAACGCGCGCTTTGGTGTGTGGAAGTTGCTGAGTTATTTTGTATAGTGACTACTTCATTTATGTATTTTTTTATTTTAATAAAATATGTTTTACTCTTTTATGTTTTCTTTTAATATATCTCTTTTAAAAAAATGATTCGATGTTTCAAATCTTTAAAAAAATATTAGAGTGTTTTGAG
>NW_010938472.1:0-300 GCF_000633955.1 Camelina sativa | reverse complement strand
AAATATACACATAATAAACAATGAACGATTAATAATAATGTTGTCTTAACTCTTTAATCAAACCATCGATTAGATATCGGAATAAACACCCTTTTTGTAAGTGCTCCATCGATGCAAAACGCGACCAAAACCATCGTAAAAAACGACGCGTAGTTTAGCTTCGGATATGTAAACCGACATGAAGCCTTGTCCATCGTAGTAAAATCTCATCTCTTGAGAGTCCCAATCATGATTCACATCTCCTTTCCAAGCCTTGGATCCGCCTCCACTTGTCATAAACTGTATTCCACTATACACAAC
>NW_010938471.1:0-300 GCF_000633955.1 Camelina sativa | reverse complement strand
CTGAGAAGCTCAGCTTGTTGGATCAAAGCTGTCACCTTTGGATCATCTTTCTTAAGAAACACCTCTTGGGTACCTTTATCCTCACCTATTTACCAAAATCACAACTTAGTTGAATAAGACTCTCTCTGTTTGCATCTCAACTCACATCTATTTCCCAAGATAAGGATTAGCAAGAATAAGAGTTTTGCGCACCATCACTCTCTTTTGCATTGCTTGTTAGTTTCTGCTCTTTCATGCCATTGATACCTGCAGCATTGTGGGATACTACCGAAAGTGGAGGTCTAGTCTGTTGATTCATAG
>NW_010938470.1:0-300 GCF_000633955.1 Camelina sativa | reverse complement strand
TCTTGAGCGACTCAAACACTTTTTCCACTTTGTTAGGATTCATTTTTCGATTCTACACTCTTCTACTCTACTCTATTTTTAATACAATGCCATTCTCATTTATCTATGTTTTTGTGCTTCTTTCCATGAGATATGAGTAGTGAAGTAAAGTTTCTAGGGGTGGGATAAACGATTTTGTGTTCTTGATCGGTTAGGATGTCTTAGCTTGGATATTTGTGTTTTATAAATTCCCTTCTAGGGTGTTTTACCATCTAGAGGTGTAGATGAAATGCTTGAATCAATCAATGCTAGAGATTTACT
>NW_010938469.1:0-300 GCF_000633955.1 Camelina sativa | reverse complement strand
CGCTCCCCGGTGTCAGATTGATGGATCTTGGAAGGCATCAGATCCCTTGGAAGGCTTAGGCTGGTGGTTTTGCAATAGTGAGGATGTAACGCAGTTATTGGGAGCACGGAGTCAGCGTCGTGGCCCTTCACCTCTTCATTCGGAGCTTCATGCTTTGATTTGGGCGATGGCTTCCATTTTAGCCTCAGGCGTTAACTGTCAGTATTTCGAGACGGATTGTGCTGAACTAGTGGCGATGGTGCAGTCTCCCGATGATTGGCCCGCTTTCTCCACCCTGCTAGATGAGTTTAGTCTACTTCG
>NW_010938468.1:0-300 GCF_000633955.1 Camelina sativa | reverse complement strand
TCGTCGCATCACCTTTATATTTGTATTTGATGATTAAACAAATAATCACAATAAAATAATAAATCATTCGTACAAAATGAAATGATGAGAGTAATTATTATTGTTTGATTGGAACTGAATGATTAGAAATATAAAGTCATATATACCTGTAGCTCCGGGAAATATCGGCGAGATAATGCAACATATCACCGGAAAACCAGCTATGGATGACGGACGTGACGTTGACGATACGGCCTTGAACGCCGGTGAGTGACGCCGTTTCAATCATCTTCTTCAACAACAGTTTCGTCAGCAGAAAAT
>NW_010938467.1:0-300 GCF_000633955.1 Camelina sativa | reverse complement strand
GAGGCAGAGAGGAACATAGGAGGCGTGAACTATTACTCTCAGCAGATTGAAGATGCGGAAGGGCTAGAAAATATTAAGAACCTGCGACATCACGGAAGCAATGTGATCTACATTAAGGCTATGCAGATTCTGGAGACATACTGGGCAGAAGAGGATGATGAGCAGACACAACAACCTCCAAGGTGATGATCTCTGGTCTCTCAGTTGTGAGAGAACCAAGTCCTAAATCTTCAGTTGAAATGTATAATTAAATGTACACCAAAAACAAAAACAAAAAACTTTCAAACTGTTGAAAAATAT
>NW_010938466.1:0-300 GCF_000633955.1 Camelina sativa | reverse complement strand
ATGGGTTCCCCTGCAATCAACAAGAACCTCAACGGCCTAGAGCTTGATGTATTCTTCACGCTAACTTGATCCCCTCTTCCAAATACCACAACATTGTGTGCTTCTACTGTGGAAGAGTCCGAGGAGCTAAACACGCCTTCATCGCCTTCTAGAAGGTAGGCGAAAGCAGTCCATGACTCTGGAATGGTCTGGAGGGTTTGAGCTCCTGGGTCGAGCGTAACGTCAAGGAACATGATTGGTGTTTCTGTGTAGAAAGGAGACTTGACTCCCATCGACTCTCCGGCTATGATTTTGACCTCT
>NW_010938465.1:0-300 GCF_000633955.1 Camelina sativa | reverse complement strand
CATGTACTTAGCAGGCACACGCCTTAACCACTCGGCCAAAGCGACATTCTTGTACGATAAACGATATTTTAATACTTAATGTTTTGGACTAGAGCAGCAAAGCGTGTACCTTACTCGCATGCACTGTCTGTTGCGCGCGTGGGGGAATGCGTTGTGGAGTTATGGTAAAGAGTGAAACCACTTGCGCTTATGTTTCGATTGGTCTGTTTCTTCTTCTTCTTCTTCTCGCCGCAGGAGGAAGAAAAAAATGATATGTTCATCGCAGCTCTCACAGCCAATGAATGGCCTCAAAGACATTGT
>NW_010938464.1:0-300 GCF_000633955.1 Camelina sativa | reverse complement strand
GTGACTCGGTACCAGTCCATGAACGGCAAACACGTCACGCGGCGGTTCGGTTGGGACTGTCATGGTCTCCCTGTAGAGAACGAGATTGATCGTAAGTTGAACATTAAGAGGAGAGACCAAGTGCTTGAGATGGGTATTGATAAGTATAATGAGGAGTGTAGGAGTATTGTGACGCGTTATGTTGAGGAGTGGGAGAAGGTTATCACAAGGACTGGTCGTTGGATTGATTTTAGTAATGACTATAAGACTATGGACTTGTCGTTTATGGAGAGTGTTTGGTGGGGTTTTGCTCAGCTTTAT
>NW_010938463.1:0-300 GCF_000633955.1 Camelina sativa | reverse complement strand
ATTGGGGCTTATGTGAAGAACAAGAAGAATCAGAATCAGGTAACAAAGTTTTCTTTTTCAGATAGTTTAGTTTCTCCTTATCATTTGATCCCACTGATCTACAAGAGGTTAACTTTAAAATCCCTGTAATGGCAGATTTGCTGGACATGGCAAAAAGTTAGCTTGGAGAATGACAAGGACTTCCAACGTTTCTTGGATAATGTTCAATACAAGTCTAGTGGGATCTTGCGCTATGAGCGTGTCTTTGGGGAAGGATATGTGAGCACTGGTGGAGCTGGTATATCCATCTTTAACCCTTAT
>NW_010938462.1:0-300 GCF_000633955.1 Camelina sativa | reverse complement strand
GAATTTTTTTTTTTTTTTTTTTGAATCAATTCACCACCATTTACATGTCTATATTATAAAAGTGTAGAGCTTTGTCAAATTATATCTTTCTTTCTTTCCTTCATTGTGTTATCTTGGACCGGATAGTTCCATGGCGAAAGAATCTAAAGGCTGATGATCATCGTCATCATCAAAAGCCGAAGAGCCAAACATTTGGTAAGTAGGATCATTGCAATGTGCGTCAAGCCTTGAGACAGAAGTAGCTGTAGACAGTGAAGATATTGTCTTGAAAGAGATATTGGCATGGTAGAAATGTGAATG
>NW_010938461.1:0-300 GCF_000633955.1 Camelina sativa | reverse complement strand
TATGGTGTGTTAGTTCATTATGGTCGAAGCAGCCATTCTGGTCACTATGCCTGCTTTGTTCGTACATCAAGTGGCATGTGGTATTCTCTTGATGACAATAGGGTAAGTTGCTGTGTTCTACATTTTATGGATTGCAAAATTTGAATTTGATACTTTACCTGCTGTTAGTAGTTTATTTCTTTACATTGTTCTGTGTTGAGGTGGCACATTTTAAATTGCTAACTGATGCACAAGCAAGCAGATGAGAATCCAATAGCTAATAGTAAGTTCCTCTTTACATTGTTGTTGTAGGTTTTTCAA
>NW_010938460.1:0-300 GCF_000633955.1 Camelina sativa | reverse complement strand
GTCATAGATTTGTTTGCGAAATTTATTTTCTTTGATTACAATTTTTTTCCCTTGTCACAAAAATATAAGATTAGGAATGACTAATAATCTTATATTTTTGTGTTTAGTAATGACACTTTACCCTCCTCAGCAATATGAAGAAGGGAAATCTCCTCTTCAAATAAAGAGCATGAACCATAACCGCTTTTTGAGTAACTTTAGAATCATGAAAAGTAAAATAGGAAAAGATGTGTGGATTGAATTGAAGGAGTCATATCTTGGGGTCTTTCTTAAGCTGTATGAAGAGAAGTATGTATGGTC
>NW_010938459.1:0-300 GCF_000633955.1 Camelina sativa | reverse complement strand
TGCTCTTTAGGAATTGTAGGTAAAATCTGATTGGCTCTATCCAAATCGCCTCGCATCACAAGAGTCTTGTATTCAATCAGGCTAAGCAGCAGGGTATATCCTACGACACTGCATTCCCATAAAAAGGTGAAATACGTCATCAAATTATGTATGCATTATAAAACAGTCTGAAATATAACACAAATAAAGAAACGTACTTGAATTCTTTGTCTATCAAGTACACCCGGCTTTGGTTGGCCATATAGCCTAACAAATACATTGGGCGGTCCAAATGATACATTGTGGTTACCTGCCATAAGT
>NW_010938458.1:0-300 GCF_000633955.1 Camelina sativa | reverse complement strand
AACCAAACAAATCTCTCTCTGTTGCAACTCTTTTATCTTCTGCAAAGGCTCCATCTTCTATTCCTTCTAGTTTCTAAGTAGATATTACAGGATACCTTAAGCAATCATGACTTACAGGATACCTTAAGCAATCATGACTGACCTAAACTTGTGAAACTGACTACACTCAAGTGATAGAATTTACGTTCATACTTAGGACAAAATTTTGAATTTTGAATTATTATGACCAGACGGTCTAAAGTTTACTCTACATAAAAGGTTACCTGAAAACCACATTATATACCAACTTTAAAATATTGT
>NW_010938457.1:0-300 GCF_000633955.1 Camelina sativa | reverse complement strand
AGACTGCTGGCAGGGATCGGACCTGTCCTCAGATTGTATGATTTGGGGAAAAAGAGACTGCTTAGGAAATGTGAAAACAAGCTCTTTCCAAACACCATTATCTCTATCCAAACTTACCGTGATCGTATATACGTTGGTGACATTCAGGAGGTGAGTGCTAGATCCTATTTTTATGTTTACTTATTATTGTTGTTGTGCGCTTCTTATTGGTAAATAAATATCTCATCTGACCTATCAATTTTTTGTTTTGTTTTTGCAGTCTTTCCATTACTGCAAGTACAGGCGCGATGAGAATCAGCT
>NW_010938456.1:0-300 GCF_000633955.1 Camelina sativa | reverse complement strand
AGTTTAAAAGCCACTTATACCCATTTTGTCCCAAAACATGCTTAAACCAAGAAAACATTGCATAGAAGCTATAAACAGCTTTGTTAGTGTTTCTGGGATTAAAATGTATCTTAATCCAAAGCAACTGACTAATTATATGAGTTTGAGATGGCTGTGGAGAGTTTAAAAGCCACTTATACCCATTTAGTCCCAAAACAGGTTAAAACCAAGAAAACATTGCTTAGAAGGTACTAAACAGCTTTGTTAATGTTTCTGTGGTTAAAATGTGTCTTAATCCAATGCAGCTAACTAATTATAAGA
>NW_010938455.1:0-300 GCF_000633955.1 Camelina sativa | reverse complement strand
GTAGAATACCTGTCATGGTGAAGTCTGTCCTTTGCAATACAAGCGTGCAAGGAAAGGAAAACTGCAATAAGGGGGATTGTGCCTTTGATCAGGGTGGATACTTTGTGATAAAGGGGGCTGAGAAGGTGAGTTACATCAGATTTCTATTTTAGTGGAAATTACAGTAGTTAGTTTTTTTTTTCTTCTCCTAATATATACTGGAAAAGATATATTCAGGATGTTATACAACTTCGTAATGTGATTATATTGTGCGTTGCAGGTGTTTATAGCTCAGGAACAGATGTGCACAAAGAGACTGTG
>NW_010938454.1:0-300 GCF_000633955.1 Camelina sativa | reverse complement strand
CATCCCTCAATCTCAGGCTTACCACGATTTCGCCGATCAACGCTCCTATTTCGGTATTACATATTTCATTCTCACACTTAATCTCATCATCTTAAATCCTCTCTTTTGAATTTTAGGGTTTTCAAATCTCATTGATTTTTTAATTCTCAGGGATTCCAAATGCTCTCAACGTCATTTCAAATTTAGCTTCTTCTTCTTCTTCTTCTTCTTTGTTCAATCAAGATTTTAACAAATTAGTGTCTATTTTGATTCAAAAAAAAAAAAAACAGTTTGAGAGGTGAGAAAATAGGATGGACTTGC
>NW_010938453.1:0-300 GCF_000633955.1 Camelina sativa | reverse complement strand
GAAAAAGAAGAGAACTCTTCCCTTCGGCTTAAGTAATAGTCCTAACATACATCATATGATCCGGGCACCATGTTCACCTCTTTCTGGGACAGAAAATAAGGCTCCTGAGAGCAATGTTGTGTCTGCTAATTCAGCCCCATTGTCTTTTGGAGTTACTCCACCAAAGAGGGATGATAACCGTAGTCGAACACCGTCAAGGGAAGGAACGCCTGTATCACGACAAGCAAATTCAGTCGATGTTAAGAGAATGAAGCGCATGTTTAAGAATGCTGCCGAAGAGAATATACAGAACATCAAAGC
>NW_010938452.1:0-300 GCF_000633955.1 Camelina sativa | reverse complement strand
CTAATCAATGGGTTTTTGGAGAAGGTTGTTTTGAGACGTACGTGGGATGGCTGCCAAAATACGGAATGACAAACAAAGTGTGGTTTGACGATGTAGACACCCTGCTCTTCCCATACAACCTCGATAACAACCATTGGGTAGCCATCGAAGCTGACTTAGTCCAGCGGAGGCTAAGAGTTTACGATAGCATAAACAGCGGTAGAACCGACGAGAGTCTACAAAAGAAGTGAAAACCGTTCGCAAAAATGATTCTACGCTTGATACAAGCATATAACCGGAGGTACAAAGATGAGCATATCG
>NW_010938451.1:0-300 GCF_000633955.1 Camelina sativa | reverse complement strand
GGGTACCAGTACGAAGCTTTTACCACGGAGGGGGCTCCCATCTCCTCCTCATTATCAGCCATTTTTGGTCTCAAATTAGGTCTTTTGACAAAATGCTTTCTCTAGCTGTGTTTCTTTGTTTGTTGTGCTTTTGTGGTGGTGGTGATACAAACTAACTTGGTGCGCCCCTTCTCTTTTTATAGTGTTTTTGGGAAGACATATTTTGAATTATTCAAAATAATAATTCAGACCTTGAATTTAATTGATTTCGATAACAAAAAGTCTTTCTTAATTGTTGTGACCGTGTCACCATTAATTACT
>NW_010938450.1:0-300 GCF_000633955.1 Camelina sativa | reverse complement strand
GAGCAGAGCGAGTGATAAGTGTCAAAGAGAGAAAAGGAAGACCATTAATGGAGATGATTTGCTTTGGGCAATGGCCACTTTAGGATTTGAAGAATACATTGAACCCCTCAAGCTTTACCTGATGAGATATAGAGAGGTATGTTCTGGTGTCTCCATATTCAGCTTCCATGTAATCAATTACCTAACTTTTTCCAGACCAAGGAACAAAAGATACAATTTTGATTACGATGTTAATTAGTTCTGCTGGAAGTTTTTGGAGTTCACTCACTTACTCTGTTTTCTCCTTTTTCTTGTTTCTTT
>NW_010938449.1:0-300 GCF_000633955.1 Camelina sativa | reverse complement strand
CTAATGATGATATCGTATTCATCAAGTGTCCCATTGAGTCTCTCATACATCTCATCGACAAAAGGAGAAGTCAATCCCGGAATCTCGCCACATGCTTTTGACTGAAAAGTGAAAAGCAGATAGAATGTACTTAGAATGTTCTAAGTTCTACAGTTTATGATCAAACTTGGAAGAACTCATTTGCATGATACGTACCGTCTCTAGCTTGCAGAGTTCATATAAAACTCGTCGTTTCTCTTCAATCCAGGTTGTGATATATGAATAGAAAAGCTCCTTGGCATTAACGCCACCTTTAATAGG
>NW_010938448.1:0-300 GCF_000633955.1 Camelina sativa | reverse complement strand
TAACCATGCATCATATATGATGAATGATTACTACCAGTTCAACGGGGGCACTAAAGAGGCGTGTGATTTCAATCATTCTGGTCGAATCGTTGATACTAATCCAAGTCATGGTGGTTGTGTGTTTGCATAGAATACATGGTATTTATAAACATTATGTAAGGTTAATAAATGAAAGTTATTTTTCATTGAGTTTTAGTCATATAATAAGTGTTGCTATAAAAAAAAGGTTCACTCTTACCCAAAAAAAGGGGGCCATATACTCATATATTAAGTTTTTTTTTTTTTTGAACAAAGTATTTT
>NW_010938447.1:0-300 GCF_000633955.1 Camelina sativa | reverse complement strand
CCTGCTTGAAATAAAAAGTTTCAAAAGTATCAGACCATGAGGGCTCATATACAAACGTTTTGTTTTACAAATATAAGCGTACATGATCATGAGTTCATTAGATTGGATACATATGTGACATGGTTAAAAAGCTGGAAGAGGTCAATCCAAATTATATCCCCAATGTTTTCAAAGATATGATTATATAATATATGTTCACAGATTCAGCATCACTAGTCCATATAAAAATATCATAACAGAGAATGAGACCCCTGAATAAAAGTAAGTCCACTTAGAAATCATGTAGAAGATTAGTAATAC
>NW_010938446.1:0-300 GCF_000633955.1 Camelina sativa | reverse complement strand
CATTCAAGTGCATAGACGTTACGTTACGTTGTGAATGGATAAGGGTTAGAGAATTTGTTGTCATTAGATATTTTAAAGTCTGACCCAAACGGTGCGATAGAAAAAGACACAAAAAAAAATTAGGGCTTATCTCCTTCTCACATTTCCAAGGGCAGACATAACCAATGGTGGACGACACAAACGTCGATAGAGACGCATCGAGCAGCCACCCTACCAAGGAAGAGCTAGAAGCAATGTTTGAAAGCTTCGAAAGTTCCTGCTGTGACGAAGTCATGTTTCCTGTCTCTCAGGTCTTTCACG
>NW_010938445.1:0-300 GCF_000633955.1 Camelina sativa | reverse complement strand
TTTTTAGAAGAAATTTAACAATATATTCATATCTAAATATCAATTAATTTATGTGTACAGAAAAACTTAATTGCTATTTCGTACCAATAACATTAATATTTTTTATTGCAATTGTCTCCATGTTAACTATTCAAAATGTTTTCCATATAATATTAGTTTTATTACTAACTTGATTCCAATATGTGTCAAAAGAAATTACTATTTTGACAGATAAAAGTTTGTTACTTTGTAATTTGAACTAATAAATTAGAAATTTACTTTCATAAAATCATTTAACACAACTGATTTTTCTATTTTTGA
>NW_010938444.1:0-300 GCF_000633955.1 Camelina sativa | reverse complement strand
TGAGTTTCTTATACTGACTTTGTTTTTTATCTTCGATTAACCAGCTGGATATCGTTGAACTGCTTCTCAAGGGATGCAAATCGTTCAAGAACTACGAGAAGAAGGTTAGAATGATCAACTCAAAATCCATGATAACCTTGCCTTAATGTGTTTATCATTCAACCATTTCTTTCTGTTTTTATGGGGTTGGTGTTCTTCTTAAACTTGTTGCAATGCAACTGCGTGATCACATAGTAGTTAGTCGAGGCTTTTGTCAATTAACGGAGTTGTTCTTGTGTTAATTACAGTGCAAGACGTTGG
>NW_010938443.1:0-300 GCF_000633955.1 Camelina sativa | reverse complement strand
TGGCGTCAAACCGTTCGCCACGCAGTGAGGGCGCCGGGTTGTGACTGTGACAATCCAGGCAAACCTTGGATTGGCTGGCCGGTTGGGGCAGGTTCAGGTTTTTGGCGATCCGCTTCGATTGCGCGTTGTTCAGCACCGCATATGCCTGTGTATGTGGGTCTTGCCGCAACCAGGTGGTGTATTCGTTTTGAAGCACCGACGTGCTGCTTCGTTCTGCAATGCTGCCGTGGCAGGTGCTACTGGCACAATTCACTGTACCCACAGATTTGTGGGCAGACAGGTTAGGCATCACCTGGGCCT
>NW_010938442.1:0-300 GCF_000633955.1 Camelina sativa | reverse complement strand
ATTTTGGTTTGAGAAGTTTCAATACGTGTGGATCTAAAACCGAATAAGCATATAGATGAAATTATCAATAATTGGATGCATGTGTTGACTATGCTGGTTTTTATGAATTGCACAAATTTTATGAAAAAAGAAAAGATTTTGGTCTTGGAGTTTGATAGGTTAACAAGTTGTATGGTAGTGTAAAAAAAGGTTTTTCAGTGGAAGATTGTGAAAATTTTGACGAGAAAGAAGAAGAAGAGTATAATGAAGAACCGGATAAAAGTAACGATGACAATTACCATAAAATTTGACAATGAAAAT
>NW_010938441.1:0-300 GCF_000633955.1 Camelina sativa | reverse complement strand
CGAGAAAACAGGCTAAAACCGAGAAATCATTGATTTGAAGCAGTAAAAAATTTTGTTACTGTTTCTAGGGTCAAAATATGTAACAATCCAATACCTTGTACAAATCATAAGAGTTCGTGATGAATTTGGAGTGTTTAGACGACACTTAAACCTATTTTATCCCAAAACATCTTTAAATCGAGAAAACAGGCTAAAACCGAGAAAACTCTGACTCAAAGCAGTAAACAGCTATGTTACTAATTCTAGAGTCAAGATATGTAACAATCCAATGCATTGGACTAATTATAAGAGTTCGAGATG
>NW_010938440.1:0-300 GCF_000633955.1 Camelina sativa | reverse complement strand
GTCTTAATTACAACCATATCTACTAAAAGAATGTTCGGGGAGACAATGTTTTTGGATTTGCTTTGAAAATAGATAAAATATAACGTAATAAGAATCTCCAAATNTAATAAGAATCTCCAAATTAAAGCATTAAATAAATTGAAAATTCTACTTATTATGTAAACCTCAAATTTTTGATTGAAATCTCTGATGATCAAATAAAATCAAATACTCCCTCCGTTTCAAAATATAGGATGTTTTAGATAAACCACGAAGATTAAGAAATAGTTACTTTTAAAAAGTTTAACCAATCATAAACAA
>NW_010938439.1:0-300 GCF_000633955.1 Camelina sativa | reverse complement strand
CTTGAACTTCTTTTGATCTCTCCATCACTAAGTCTTTGAGGAATTTCCGGTAGTGAGGGACAAGTGTGAATGCATCCAGCAATGGCATCCTCAGCTCAATCTCCTTGACTTGTTTTTCGAACAAGGCTTTGTACTTCTCAGTAAGCTGCTTCTTGAACCTCACTNGAAATGGTAGGGGAGGCTTGTACGGTGGAGGGATGAACCTTGCAGGTCTGTCTTCAGAAACAACAGGCTCCTTAACAGCTTTAGGTTTGGACTGCTTCACTGGTTCAACCGGGTCTTTGACTGCTTTGACTGGGT
>NW_010938438.1:0-300 GCF_000633955.1 Camelina sativa | reverse complement strand
AAAAAATCTTCATTTTAACAGTACAAAATCGGAATATTATGCTCTTGCCTCATTATGAGAATGACTTACCTCTTGTAAGAGATATAGTTCTCTATCTCTGGTTTCTGCTCAGGCTTAAAAGCTAACCATTTTTCATTTGGACATAAACTGTCAAATGTTCCTAGATCTGTGCATCAATAAGATTGAGATTAAATTACTAAACAAATTTGCATAACAAACATAAACTAAGAGTTTAGTAAAGTTCGAACCTTGAAGCAAAATATTTGGTTCTTCTTCATAGCACTTCAGTTTCCAGAGAAC
>NW_010938437.1:0-300 GCF_000633955.1 Camelina sativa | reverse complement strand
ATATGATAAAGGAAGTAAAAAAAAACAATCGTAAATTGAAATTTACTTTACATAATTTATTAAAGTTTATTTGTTGCCAATAATTAAAAAGAAAAGAAAAATTGGGAGGTAGAGATAAACGGGCTTTGGCCCAACTACATCGGATTTCTCAAAAAGAAATGGGGTTGATTTCTCACTGTTCCATGTCTTCCATCGATCAGGTAAGGGAACATAGCTGGACCATTCATTAATTTCAGTCCATCTCAATGTTTGTTTTTTTTCTGACTTACGTGACCGAAGACATCACACGGGAAGGAAATC
>NW_010938436.1:0-300 GCF_000633955.1 Camelina sativa | reverse complement strand
GCAAGCTGATCGAGGACGTTTTTCATATCTTTGTGGTAATAGGCGCGTCCAAATGCCCAACAAACATAGGCAGCTGCATCACGTACATGAGATCCAACACTGTGCGGACCTCTACGGACATCGTAATGGAGTGCCTGCAAATGACATTTACATGTAAATCCATACAGCTTCTACATAATTTGGGTGAGTGACGTGATGGCTTCGTATGCATTGAGTAGATAAATAAGTAACCCAGTGAATGGGAAAGAGTACGACCTTAACAATAACTGGGACGACTTGTGGGAAACTTTTAGGCAACAG
>NW_010938435.1:0-300 GCF_000633955.1 Camelina sativa | reverse complement strand
ATATTAATTATTTTGTTACAATATTAATTAATCGATTTCGTTAGATACGTCTATTAATCTAATATTCAAATTGTTACCAAAATAATGAGATGATATTTTATCCATGTAGCATCGAATTAATGAAATTTTAAGTTTCTATTAATATCTACTCAAACATGTCTAGCCATATAACCCGTCGTGTGATATTTTAATTCGTTGTACACCGCAGAAAAAACTTCATAAAAATCTAAATATATTTTAAAAATTTCAAAAGTTTTAATAAAGTTTCTTTTTTTTTTAGAAATTGAACTACTTATAATA
>NW_010938434.1:0-300 GCF_000633955.1 Camelina sativa | reverse complement strand
GTAACAGTGCACCATTACTGTATAAAAAGTTCACAGTAGTCAGCATTCAGGACAAAGAAAATTCATAGGGTTGAGCAAAAAAAAAATCACATATAGAATAAGTGAACACATTGAATTGAGGAGAGAACTGAAAAAAAAATTTTCCCACCTGTGACCAACTGAGAAAAGAGGAAGGTCAGCTAGATCTTGAGGCTTCAAATTTGAAGTTGGAATTCCAGATGAGACAATCGTGTCCAAGCAGGAATTGAACCTCTCATAAACCTGCTTAGCAGCTTGTTCATGATCAAATGTAACATTGTA
>NW_010938433.1:0-300 GCF_000633955.1 Camelina sativa | reverse complement strand
TTGTTTGAAGGATGTAACTGAGAATTTCCTTCCTTGGTTTCAGGATGAAACCCGGTATAGTGCTGGAAGAGGTGGACACGTAAACCTGAAGCACGCAGAACGAGCCCGGATCACAGTAAACAAGATCCCATGTATGTTCTTGTATGTTTTCCACTAAAAGATTCTTATGAGATCTTTAGCTTATTGTTCCATTGCTTAATTGTTTTCTGCAGCAATGGTTGACAATCTCATCAAGAAAACGCTTTTATGGGAGGATGAAACGCAGAAATCATTTCTATATGATGGTGTAAGTTAAAGTAA
>NW_010938432.1:0-300 GCF_000633955.1 Camelina sativa | reverse complement strand
GCTTGTGCATTGATTATCGGGGTTTGAACTGGGTCACTTTGAAGAACAAGTACCCTTTTCCCATGATCGATGAGTTGTTGGATCAGCTGAGAGATGCTACTTGGTTCTCCAAGATTGATCCGTCGGTATATCATCAGATTCCGATAGATGAAGCAAATGTGAGGAAGACTGCTTATAGGATGAGAAATGGGCATTATGATTATGTGGTGATGTTTTTTGGGTTGGCTAATGCACCAGCAGCGTTCATGAGGTTGATGAACAGTGTGTTCCAAGAGTTTTTGGATGTGTCTGTTATCATCT
>NW_010938431.1:0-300 GCF_000633955.1 Camelina sativa | reverse complement strand
GTCTTGACTTTGAAACATGTCATGGTGATCACACATTGTTTGTCAAGCAGACGAGTGATCAATTTCTTGTGGTATTGGTGTATGTTGATGACATCTTGATTGCTAGCACAGATGCTGCAGCTGCTGCGAATTTGAGGGATCAGTTGAGTTCTCATTTTCAGTTAAGGGATCTTGGTCCTCCGAAGTTCTTCCTGGGTATAGAAATTGCTAGAAGTGATGCAGGTATTACTCTTTCTCAGAGAAAATACGTTCTTGACCTTTTGGAAGAAACAGGTTTCTCGGACTGCAAGCCTTCTCCCA
>NW_010938430.1:0-300 GCF_000633955.1 Camelina sativa | reverse complement strand
ACAATGCACGTCATGCCAAGGCATCCGTGGATGTTTTCTACGGTCTAGTTCATCTTTAAGAGCATCCTCCCAAGTATTGGGTTCAGACTCTCTGGAGAAATTTAATAGTGTTCAAACAGAAAAATCAGAGGGTGGAACTGGGAAAGGTGAAATGAGTAATGGACATTCTGATTTGTATTTTTAATGTCCAAAATCTGATTGGTGGAAACCCACCGAATAGTTTATCTTCAAACATCACAGCTAAAAATTACTTGCAAGTGACACACAAGTTCTTCTTATTGTAAAAAGTAACATGGTAAA
>NW_010938429.1:0-300 GCF_000633955.1 Camelina sativa | reverse complement strand
TTGCTAGACTGATCAGTTTTCACCATATTAGCTCCAGATGCATGTTTTCATCCCAAAACATTCAGTTTCCTTCCAAAGTAACCTAAAGCCTTTACAGACTCACAAAAGACTCAAAAAGCACACTTTGACTAAATAAAAGACTCAAAACAAATGTAAATACTATGGTCAAAATCCTATAAAATATAAACTCAATCAAAGCATAGATTTGACCCCTTCTTTAAAGCCAACTCGTCTCATGACAATGGTTATCTCCTCATCCATTGACTTGTTCATGGAAGAAGGATCGACAATTCTTGATCT
>NW_010938428.1:0-300 GCF_000633955.1 Camelina sativa | reverse complement strand
ATATACATACAACTATTTTGGTAAAAAGTTATTTTTGTACTTTTCTAAGGGAGGGACCAATACAANAAGTTCCAAATATCCTAAAAAGTCTATAGATTCCTTAACACAAAGATTTCATAACTATATTAACAGAGTTTAAACATCTATTTTGAGAAAAAGTCAGAATTTTTCTTTACATTGAAATAAATGAATGTTTCCAAAACTATTTAACACTCACATATAACTATTTTAGTATTAAATTTGAATTTGTATCTTACTATGGAAGGGACCATTACAGAAAGTTCCAAATTTCCTAAAAAG
>NW_010938427.1:0-300 GCF_000633955.1 Camelina sativa | reverse complement strand
ACACGGAAACACGGAGATGCCTTATATTTTTGGGTTCGCATGGACAAAGATCCGAGAAATCCTCTGCAGAAACCCTTTTGGTCGTTCTGTGATGCCATAAATGCTGGGAACTGCAGGTAAAAAACACTACAGATTTTTAAATCATAGTTTTATGACAATGTTTGAGACACTGCTCATTTACCTGACTCTGTGCAACTTTTATGGTCTTGGATCTAGGTTTGCTTACAACGAAACTTTGAAGAAAATGTACACTATCAAGAACTTGGACTCACTGCCACCAATGCCCGAGGATGGAGATAC
>NW_010938426.1:0-300 GCF_000633955.1 Camelina sativa | reverse complement strand
TTTATGTAACAAACAACCTCGGCTCGACCAAGTTCCCTTTTTCTTTATTCATGATATGGCCTCAGATTTTTGTATTAGAGAAGATACAATAATATGAGAGAAGAAGAAAGTAATAAAAAGGGTGAGGAATAGCACGAGAGACAAATTTTATTTAAGTTTTCGGTTGAAATTTGTGTGTATATTTTGGTTCTGTTGTTGTCCAGTTTCCTAATTTATGGCTACTCTCCTTTTTGCCGTGAGCTTATTGGCCCTTATAAAGTTGGGAAATGAAAAGACCCGTTGGCCCATTTTATTTAATGA
>NW_010938425.1:0-300 GCF_000633955.1 Camelina sativa | reverse complement strand
CTCTCCAATATCATCTAAAAGCTTAAGATTTCATCCTATCCTTGAAGACGTAAGAATTGTTTCTTAATCATTTCCTATTATAATGTTTTGGTTGAAAGAGAGCTCAAATATTTGAATGGTTGTTGTGTAGCTTCTAATGGATGACAAAGAGATGAATGATGAGGAGTTGGAAGCGGACGAGGAGAAGCTTGATTATTTCAGGAAGCTGATCAATGAGATTACAGGCGTGGTATCATCAGAAGAATCAAATGCGGAAAAAGATCCTCAACCGGCTACCAAGAGGTGTAAAACTTCTCACTG
>NW_010938424.1:0-300 GCF_000633955.1 Camelina sativa | reverse complement strand
CCCTAAAAATCATTAAAATCTAAATCTACAAATTGTTTTGAATAACAGTGGATTTTAAGATAGATTTTTAAATCATTATTTCAATAACAAAAAATTTCATAAGACTTTTTAAAACCAATGATTGAATAATATAGGATTTGAACATTTTACACAAATCACTTAAATGTCTATCATCTCCTAAATCGTTTTGTCTGACAACATTATTGTGATCCTAGCGTTCTTTTTGGATGATAAGATAAAAGAAAATATTTGAAAAAGAAAAAAAGTTTTAACTAGAAAACAATATACATTTAGTGTATC
>NW_010938423.1:0-300 GCF_000633955.1 Camelina sativa | reverse complement strand
TGCACCGGGTATCGTCCCATTGCTGATGCTTGCAAGAGTTTTGCTGCTGATGTCGATATAGAGGATTTGGGTTTCAACTCTTTTTGGAGGAAAGGTGAAAGCAGAGAAGAGATGTTTAAGAAATTGCCTCCTTACAACCCTGATAAAGATCTTGTCACTTTTCCAGACTTCTTGAAGGAAAAGATAAAGTGTCAACATAATGTTTTGGATCAGACAAGGTATCATTGGATCACTCCTGTTAGCGTTGCAGAGCTTCAGGAAATATTGGCAACAACCAACCCCGGCGGTGATAGAGGTTTG
>NW_010938422.1:0-300 GCF_000633955.1 Camelina sativa | reverse complement strand
TCCCAGCCAGGGTGGTTTGGTCGAAATCAACACTGGGACCTTCATCAACGATGTTCTCCTCCGCTACATCACCGCCGATAGGTTATCTATCTTTTGTTTTTCCCTTTTACTGGATCTGCTATGGATTCATGTCTTTCTAACGTTTTTACGAGTCAAAAAAAATTTCGATTTCTAATGTTATCATAGTCCTAAGTTCTCACATTGTTCATGCCTTCCTCATGGCGTTAAATCGTAACTAGGAAGCTAAGAAACAATGGAAAGCTCATGTGCCGTCACGCCGTTGATCGCAGCCAAGGTGGT
>NW_010938421.1:0-300 GCF_000633955.1 Camelina sativa | reverse complement strand
CCCCCAATTTCGAGAATTCAGAAATTGGGTAAGAGAAAGGGTGAAAAAAAAAAGCTAACTTTCTCTGGTGATTTTTCTGAAATCCTTGTAATCTCCACCATTAGAGGACGATCCAGAATCGGAGAAAGACATTGCGTGGAATCGTAAGAATATGGTCGACGACGATAGAAAAAGAGAACTTTTCTTAAAGATGGAAAAGGGGAAAGACAAAAACTTTATCCGAGAATCGAATTTATATAACAAAATCAGATTCGCGAAGAAGACGAAGAAGGAAGTTTCCAATTTTGAAAATTGTGGATC
>NW_010938420.1:0-300 GCF_000633955.1 Camelina sativa | reverse complement strand
GGATGATGATTCGCCATGATAATTTTTTTACAGAATTGATATCATTTGCTTTTGAGTAAAGAAATATATATTTTATATATAGAGAGAGATCCTTTTTTTTTTTTGTCAAAAGTCCCTCGCATGGTTTCTTCATCTTCCAAATAAGATATTTGAATACCGTATTTTTTTTGAGCTTTGTTCTATATTACTTTTTGATTCGTGTTAGTTCTCTGTTATTTAATACTACAAGTTATCCACCAGAATATTTTGTTGACCTTTTTGAGAGTGTCAGAAAATTAACATTAAATTTATTCTTTAAGC
>NW_010938419.1:0-300 GCF_000633955.1 Camelina sativa | reverse complement strand
TCTTAGTTTTCTCAATTTATTTTTGATGATAAAAATTGTGAAGAATCTTTTAAATATATAGCGTGAAACGATCATGGTTTTCTGTTTTCATAGTTGCATGCATATGCATGTACAATTGCTTGTAGATACGATTATGTATAATTGTAGAACCTCTAAAAACTAACTTTTGGACATTGATTATTTGGTCAGGAGCAATAGACCAAACTAAAAGGCCGATGGAGTTCTACAATTTTCTCCCAGTAAACACGGATTCGAAGAAACCCGAAGTGATAGACAATTCAAGAAAAGACGAAGAAGAAT
>NW_010938418.1:0-300 GCF_000633955.1 Camelina sativa | reverse complement strand
ATCTTCAGTTCATTGTGATGATAACACTCCCGGTACTAGTTTATTATATTATACACACTATTATATTCTTATTTTTATAGATATATTTTATTCTCTTATTAATCTATATTTGTTTGTTTAATGAATATTGTAAAATAGATTTTGGAATAAAGGGAAATTTCCTATGCTACCAACCAGCTCCATGTAATATGGGAGGAGACGATGGATGCACCCAGTTTTGTGTTAAAGAGATGAACGATCGAGTATATGGTAGATGTATGGGTGGCTCATGTTGTTGTGTGATAAAGATGTAATAATCTA
>NW_010938417.1:0-300 GCF_000633955.1 Camelina sativa | reverse complement strand
TAATTTGGTCGCCACCACTCCTTGACAGACCTCCGGGTGTCCTTCAAATTTTTAATCAACTCCATCATAATTATAATCTATTTTTGTTACCTTCAACAACAATACATATATTATGCATAGTTATTAATATATGTCTGAAAAAGCACCTAAATGGTTTCTTCTCATATTTTAAAAATCAACTTAATTTAGTCTAATCGTAAGTTGTATAATTGGTTTTGATATCTCAATCATCGTAATTACCCGATTGGGTTACTATTTTACTTGCGGAATCAGTTTTTAATCACGATTATAATGCAAGCC
>NW_010938416.1:0-300 GCF_000633955.1 Camelina sativa | reverse complement strand
CCAATGAAACTGACTAATTATAAGAGTCTGAAATGGATTTGGAGTGTTTAAGAAACACTTATACCAATTTTGTCCGAAAAGAGGCTAAAACCGTGAAAACAGGCTAAAACCGGGAAAACATTGCTTAGAAGTTGTAAACAACTTTGTTAGAGTTTCTAGGGTTAAAATGTATCACAATCCAATGCAACTGACTAGTTATAAGATTTTGAGATGGATTTGAAGAGGTTAAACAACACTTATACCCATTTTGTCACAAAACATGCTAAAACCGAGAAAACATTGCTTACAAGCTGTAAACAG
>NW_010938415.1:0-300 GCF_000633955.1 Camelina sativa | reverse complement strand
AGGTTCATGAATACAACTTCGATCATCCTGGTGAGTGATTGATCTGATGAGGACTGATTCGAATTTTTTTTTGGAAAATCTTGATTTTTGATTGATTGAAAACTACACAGCTGCGTTCAATACCGAGGTTTTGTTTTCGTGTATGGAGAAATTAAGATCAGGCCAACCAGTGAACATTCCTAGTTACAATTTCAAAATCCATCAGAGCATTGAATCATCTAGTCCGGTAAGATAAGCATTGTTCATTAGTAACACCTGATTATGGACTAATGACGATTCAATTCAGGTTAATCCTGGTGA
>NW_010938414.1:0-300 GCF_000633955.1 Camelina sativa | reverse complement strand
TTTGCTATCCATTTAGGCCATTATTGTGTAGCTTTAGGACTAATCATTCATTAGAGTATAGTTGCATTGCATTTGCCTCTTTTCATGCATAAACAGGTGATTTTGGAGCTTAAGGAGCATAGAAGCAATGCTGAAGAGAAGTGAAGCAATGCTGAGGAGAAAACAAGAGAGTTAAGGTTGTAGAATCAAGGTCCGGAATCCAACTCGACCGCACCACTCGACCACCACTCGACCGTGTGATGAGGAGGACTCAACTGAGTGGAGAATGCACGAGAGAAGCCAGCTCGACCAGCCACTCGA
>NW_010938413.1:0-300 GCF_000633955.1 Camelina sativa | reverse complement strand
TCTAGACGGTGTATGATCACGACACGTTCACCAAAGACGACAAGATGGGAGATGCAGAATTTATTATTAAGCCGTTCGTTAATGCAGTGAAGATGCAATTACATGATCTCCCATCTGGGACCATTGTGACCACGGTCCAGCCGAGCCGAGACAATTGCCTTGCCGAGGAGTCTCGGGTTATATGGTCTGACGGTAAGCTCATTCAAGATTTGGTCCTTAGACTAAGACATGTCGAGTGCGGTGAGATTGAGGCTCAGCTTCAATGGATTGATCTTCCTGGCTCTAAGGGTCTATGATTTA
>NW_010938412.1:0-300 GCF_000633955.1 Camelina sativa | reverse complement strand
AGTTTCTCTGTACCAAGATGCTCATATTCCAGACAACTTTGTTCCTAAGATTCCTCTCGCTGGAGGGAAGAACTATGAGCCTCAGAGATGCTGGGAGGATATTTTCGATGCCATTAGCAACGCAAAGCACTTGATCTACATTACTGGTTGGTCTGTTTACGCTGAGATCTCCTTAGTGAGGGACTCGAGGAGGCCGAAGCCAGGAGGAGATATGTCCATTGGTGAGCTGCTCAAGAAGAAGGCTAGTGAAGGTGTCAGGGTTCTTTTGCTTGTTTGGGATGACAGAACCTCTGTTGATGT
>NW_010938411.1:0-300 GCF_000633955.1 Camelina sativa | reverse complement strand
GTGTTGTTCATGTCTGTGCAGCCCGTGAGTATCTTTCTTACCCTTGGTAGATCACTAGTTGATGCTATTAGCTTTCATGCTTCTTATTTACTTTGTTGTGTAGTTTGACCCGGATGTTGTGTAGATTAGGCAACATACTGTGTCTTTATTTTCTCCTTTGTAAGTTAGTTGATTGTATCATGCACTTGTTAATCTGACACACCACATTAATAACACTTCTAGTTGAGTATAGTTTTTTCATATAATCCGTATAAAATGCTTACAAATTAGTTTTAGTATGCTTTTTGACATGTCTACATT
>NW_010938410.1:0-300 GCF_000633955.1 Camelina sativa | reverse complement strand
TGATACAAGCAACAGGCTTCTTGAATGCTAAGGGACTCACTGCTCCTTACTAAGTAGAATGTTTTAAATATGTGGTTACTTTTATGAAATCATGAATAAGTGGCTGGTTAGGTTCTCTGCCTATGTATTATACTATAAGGGGGGAATGGAAGAAGTAATATTATCAAATGGTTTTAGTTTTGTGAAAGAAAAATTAGTTTATATTGAGAGTTAGTATAAAGTGAATCACTGGGTTCAGAATGTTGGATGATCGTCATATATACGTGACTCGAAAACTTGTTATTGTCAGATCCTTAGCTG
>NW_010938409.1:0-300 GCF_000633955.1 Camelina sativa | reverse complement strand
AAAAGAGTTTGAGGAGGGAGATCGTAGATGGAGTCAATGGATACTTTATCAGAGGAGTTTGAGGTTTGGATTTGTGGTAGTGGTTTTATAAAGTTGCGGTATACGAGAAATGGTTTTTCATCGATTTCCACCTTATGAAATTCTCCGAACAAATCCATGGCTGCTCAATCGGAGATTTTTTTTTTTGGTTTGGGATATATATTGTTCTTTTCCTTCTTTCCCATATATACCACATGCATACACATTACACTCAGACACGACGTTTTAATTTTTCCAGCTTTCCATTTGCATTTTTTTTTT
>NW_010938408.1:0-300 GCF_000633955.1 Camelina sativa | reverse complement strand
TTGAACCAGGTTGCAGTAACAGCTACTTCCAACACTTTAGTACTCATCGGACACTTATTTTCACCCAAATAATTAGATGAATACGCAGCTCTTTGATCTTACTTCCATGATCAATCTATCACTCAAGATGTTAGACCCTTGATCCATTGCTGCTCTCTGGAGTTTACCTCTTAGAGAGTCATGATCATTTCTATGAGCTGAAACAAGTGAGCTTAAACCTGAACCACTTAACACACACATCAGTGCACACTTGTTCAACAATCAGTCATATGAATTTAACTACAAAACATTGATTCTACA
>NW_010938407.1:0-300 GCF_000633955.1 Camelina sativa | reverse complement strand
AATCAAACTTTAGTCCAAAATGAAGATAGGTTTATGGAGTGGTTTAAACGATTCATAGATCATAACATATGAATTATGACCAGTTATTGAATTTGGTGCATGAAAAAAGTCAACATGTGATCCTAAAGTTATATTTTTTCAGGCAAAGAGCTTCTTGTATGATGATATGATCTTAATTTGGAACCTTATTTAGCGTGTAAGAGAGAATGAAGTTTACTTATTCATGTAACCAATTCAACTGTTACCTTTTGATCTTTCTTCTGTGACTTTAACAAGATAGGTTGCTGAAGAACAGCCGTG
>NW_010938406.1:0-300 GCF_000633955.1 Camelina sativa | reverse complement strand
AGCTAAAACTTTCTGTACAAACACGCATACCATTGGACTTGCCGAGATACTTTATAGCACCGTCGTCCATGTACCAATAAGCTACAGCTCTAGCGGTTAAAAACTTTTCAACGTGAAGAGGAACGTCTTTAACCCAAATTTTATTTACAGGATCATACGTATAAAACATATCAGCATAAAATTTTAAGGATGGAGTTACTAAAGTATTAAAATACCAGCGATCAGAGGCTACGCCTGTGCGTGTATCAGTAGTTGAGCTATAACTAGGAGGTGAATTACATAAAGATTCTAAAACTCCAT
>NW_010938405.1:0-300 GCF_000633955.1 Camelina sativa | reverse complement strand
TGTTTCAATGTTTTCTGGGTTTGCATCCTTGACTATGATTTTCGGATTTGAGTAGTGCGGTAGTTTTTGAGGATGGGATAGATTAGGTGGAGAATCTTAGGATGTAGGGTGTTTAAGCTTGATTTGTATGATTCCCTTCTGGACTAGAGTTAGAACTACTAGTTTCTCTCTGATCAATTGGAACTAGGTTCGAGACATTTCCACACCCAAAAGGTGTTTGATGACATGTCTGACCAACTAGTGCCAGAGACTGATGTTCCTAGCCTAAGAGATTAGTTGTCTAGGATGTTTGTTGACGTG
>NW_010938404.1:0-301 GCF_000633955.1 Camelina sativa | reverse complement strand
GGTGTTTAGAGTTATTAATCGGGTTTTTTTTGGGATTGTAAAATCTCTTTGTCGTCGGCGGAAGAAGCAAGGTTTGAGTTTTTTTGAGAAAAGGGAAAACGAATGTCGGACAAAAAAAGGTTTGAGATTTCATTTTTTTTTAATTACTCACTCATTTTTTATTTCACTTATTTCCTATTTTACTTTCTTTGGGCTTTTGGTAATTTGAACACAAATTTGTGTCATTCTAGTTTTTCCCTAAGGAAGGGTGTCAATCTAGCAATATTTTTCAAATTTTGTGTCAATCTGGTCTATTTTCACT
>NW_010938403.1:0-301 GCF_000633955.1 Camelina sativa | reverse complement strand
GACATACTGATTTTGTTTTGTAATAATTGATGCGCTAGGAACAATGGAAAACCTCCACTCCTGGATCTCATAAGCGGAAGGATAGAGTGGAAGATGATGATGGGGAAGGTAAGCCCAGTGAGAGGAGAAGAAAGAAAGGCGGAAAGAGAAGAAAGAAGGACAAAGGCTCAAGGGCTCGGCACTACGAGGATGATGAAGAAGAAGCTGTTACTATGGATGATCACAATGAAGTGGAAGATGAAGATGGTAACACTAATTATAACAGGGAAGATGAGATGGCGAATCAAGAAACTGAGGAACC
>NW_010938402.1:0-301 GCF_000633955.1 Camelina sativa | reverse complement strand
GCCATGAATCTGAGTGTGAACCGATGCATCACCGGTGGTTTCGTCGGTGGATTCTCCAGCTGTAGACTCAATCATGGTGGTGGTGAGTTTTTTTTTCCTTTTGAAGTTAAGATTCAATCAAAACTTAGAAGGACGGTAAAGTAATCTGGGTTTTTTATAATTTGGGAATATGATTGAAGATGATGTATCGTTCTTCGTTGTTTGTATCAGCGTTTGGGATTTTTCTGAGGTTTGAATTCGGATGGTGATGAGAATATGAATAATCACACAAGTCTTGTTGTCATTTCAGCTACCACATGTT
>NW_010938401.1:0-301 GCF_000633955.1 Camelina sativa | reverse complement strand
ACAATCTATATTCACAATCCAAAGAAACCATCAACAATAGAATGCTTGGTCAAAATCAATTTATTGAAAAAGTTAGATGATCACATCACCTGCAACAATTCCTCACGACGACTTGATGGCATTCTGTTCCCATGTCGCAAGAGCGCCATTGCAGCTGATCTAAGATGTAGTGGAGAGACACCAGCATCCTCAGAGTTAACCATTGATTCATCCTCCGTCAATGAAGATGTCCCTTGTGCTTCTTTTGAATCGAGTACTCTACGAACAAAAAGAGGAATTCCAAATTCTGTAGCGATTTGTT
>NW_010938400.1:0-301 GCF_000633955.1 Camelina sativa | reverse complement strand
GACACTAGCTTCAAGTTTGTTTCCTCTGTTTCATCAGGATTTGAAGAAACAACCGAGATATCTAGCAACATTTACAGTGGGTTATAATCAGAGACACAATATAGATGCATATGTTAACAAGGTTTGTGTGATGCCCTTTCTTGTCTTCTCTTTTTGCTTAATACTTGATAGTAAACTAATTATGTATTGTCTACTCAAAAAACTAGTTTTCAGACAACTTTACAATTGTTCTGTTTCATTACGATGGGAGAACAAGTGAGTGGAATGATGAGTTTGAGTGGTCAAAGAATGCAATACACAT
>NW_010938399.1:0-301 GCF_000633955.1 Camelina sativa | reverse complement strand
ACACGGAGATAGTAGGATATTGCGATGCGGACTACGCGGGTGATACAATGGACCGGAGATCGACAACCGGGTATTGTACGTTCATTGGAGGCAATCTAGTGACTTGGAAGTCTAAAAAGCAAAAAGTGGTCTCATGTTCAAGCGCGGAGTCGGAATATAGAGCCATGAAAAAACTCACTAATGAACTCACTTGGCTCAAAGCTCTTCTCAAGGACCTCGGCTTCGAATCTGACCAGCCTATCATGATGCATTGTGACAACGAAGCCGCGATTCACATAGCCACAAACTCTGTTTTTCATGA
>NW_010938398.1:0-301 GCF_000633955.1 Camelina sativa | reverse complement strand
AAGGAGATCGATCAGTACTCCTTTTTCCTCTTTCTCATTTTACATTTCACTATTCAGAATATATTTTGTGCAACTAAAGAATAAATTTGTTATCATCAGAACTTTGTATGTAGCATATTCTGACTATATAGAAGAAAAAAAAAAGAACATACTCATAGAATCGTAGGACACAGCATAAAGAAGAAGATAAAAAAAAATATATAGAAGAATGAAAAAAAGGGACGTAGGCAATATTGAAGCATGCATGTGGACCCAAAAATCTAAAGAGTAAGATAGCTTTGACCACTTCATAGATTTACTG
>NW_010938397.1:0-301 GCF_000633955.1 Camelina sativa | reverse complement strand
CACCAACGCAATTAGAATCAAAGTCACCTCATGCACTCAGTCTTGAGTTTGTTGATCTTGTAAAGCATCTTTACCTCTACATAGTATCTAATTTGAGTATGTGGTGGGTTATATGCAGACATGATGTGATTGCTCAGATATGTTACGCAAGAAGATTGGCACAGAGACTATATCCTGTTGCTAAAATGGTGGATCTTCATGGAGGTCATCTTGTAAGCCACGAGAGAACAGAAGAGGTACTACTGTCTTATTTATTCATTCATGTCTACCTTCTCTATCTCTTTTGCATCCGATGTATGTA
>NW_010938396.1:0-301 GCF_000633955.1 Camelina sativa | reverse complement strand
AAAAATGGCGGCAAAGCGAGGGAGAAACCGGTCGCCGTCTCCGGACCCGGAAGGGATGTTCGCCGGAATGATAGTTTATATGGTCGAAATCGGAGTCCAGCGTCGTCGATTGCAGGTTTTTTTTTTTTAATTTACTCGAACAAATAAATTTTTTTTTTTCTCAATCCATATGTTAATAAATTGGACAACATGTTTCTGATTTTGCTGGCATGCTATGTCTGTTTTTTTTTTTTGTGCTATATCAATATGAATGGAAGATCTGGAAGCAGAAGCTGGTTCAAATGGGTGCTGTTATCGAGGA
>NW_010938395.1:0-301 GCF_000633955.1 Camelina sativa | reverse complement strand
CTGCTTTGAATCAATGTTTTCTTGGTGTTAGCCTGTTTCATGACAAATGGGTATAAGTGGTGTTGAAACACTCCAAATTCAACAGGAACACTTATAATTACTCAAATGCATTGTATTGTTATATATTTTGACCCTAGAAAGAGTAACATAGTTGTTTACGGATTCGAATCAATGTTTTCTCTCGGTTTTAGCCTCTTTTCTTGGTTTAAGCCTGTTTTGGGATAAAACGGATTTAAGTGTTGTCTATACATTCTAAATTCATCTGGAACTCTTACTATTAGTAAAATGCATTTGACTGTCA
>NW_010938394.1:0-301 GCF_000633955.1 Camelina sativa | reverse complement strand
CGATTTGAAGCAGTAAACAGCTTTGCTACTGTTTCTAGGGTCAAAATTTGTAACAATCCAATGCATCTTACTAATTACAAGAGTTTGAGTTGAATTTGAAGTGTTTAGACAACACTTATACCCATTTTGTCCCGAAAAAGGCTAAAACCGAGAAAACATTGATTCGAAGCAGTAAACAGCTTTGTTACTGTTTATAGGGTGACAATGTGTGAAATTCCAATTAATTTGACTAATTGTAATAGTTCGTGATGAACTTGGACTGTTTAGACATCACTTAAACCCGTTTTATTCCAAGAGAGGC
>NW_010938393.1:0-301 GCF_000633955.1 Camelina sativa | reverse complement strand
ATGATATGAATAATGAGGCGAAGAAAGAAGGGTCTGTCTGTGCAAAACAGAGAGGTCATCATGAACTTGGCTATAAGCCTTTTCGCATCTTCTCGAGTCTACTCTCAATGAAAGCATGTGATTTCCTATTTATATCATTCAAAAGCGGCTTCGGCTGTGATTTATCAGCTCCATTCTGAGATCGCCTAATGCTTTGCTCACCCGATGATATGCTCTTCTTTGGGACGTTATTACCATTAACAAGCATGATCACCCTCTCTTTCTCGGAGCCTGAGGTATTATTGATGGGATTAGCGTTGTC
>NW_010938392.1:0-301 GCF_000633955.1 Camelina sativa | reverse complement strand
GACTCAACATCTCCATCTTTTGTAGTGCTGTGTTGTTTTATCTTCCCTAGAAATTTGATCCTTCCTGTTGCTTTTAAATGTGTAGGTCTTGGCGAATCAAATGGATAGGAAGAGACCAAGCTGAAAAACTCAAAACCACGCATACGTAAATCCAAGTCAAGCCCCTCAACAACAAATGGCATGGCCTCCCCTTGGGCAAAGTCTTGGTGAGACAAACACTGGTCTTGGTATGAGGTATCTAATTTTGTGTATAAATCAAAAGCAATGGATGATGAATTGACAATAATATTATCATGTGATA
>NW_010938391.1:0-301 GCF_000633955.1 Camelina sativa | reverse complement strand
TAGGTCTAGAAGAGTCAACAACTATATCTCAAACTGATTTGAGATATTAACAAAATTAACCAATCCCTCAGAATCAAATATATACAAATGTAAAATTCATATAAAGATCATTGTTATTACCTGCATCAAACCCTTTGCCACGTAGATAAGCCATAAAGTGACGTTTCTCTCCGACAACGAACCGACTAACATTCACGGCCACATCCATTATTCTCTGCCGCTCTTCGCCTCCGTGATTTTCAAGAATCTCACGCAGCCTCTCCTTCACATCTTCGTAATCCTCATCTGACTTATCATCTTC
>NW_010938390.1:0-301 GCF_000633955.1 Camelina sativa | reverse complement strand
CCCAATGGAGGATTTAACTTTGTAAGGTCTAACAATCGAACTATACTGTTCTACAAATACTGGTATGCTTCAAGACTCAGATTCCCGGGATATCACGATCAGGATGTTCTTAACTTTCTCAAGACAGAACCTTTTGTTTTCCGCATTGGGTTAAAGATGAGATTCCTGAACACTGCTTATTTTGGCGGTCTTTGTGAGCCTAGCAGAGATTTGAACTTAGTTCGTACAATGCACGCAAATTGCTGCTACGGTATGGAAAGTAAGCTTCATGATCTCAGAATCATGCTTCAAGATTGGAAAG
>NW_010938389.1:0-301 GCF_000633955.1 Camelina sativa | reverse complement strand
GGAGTTGCGATTAGTGAATTTGTCAATGACGGTGTTAGAGGAGAACCGTTCATAACTAGAGACCAACCAGAAATATTCCCGGCAATACCTTGAGGAACTTGATTGGTTCCCTCAGTTACAAAGCCTGGCCAGAGATATGCGGATGTGTCCAACAGATTTCTGGAGATACAAGCTTCCACTATAAGATGTCGCATGTTACCAGCTGTGCCAACACATATCACAATTACCAAACCACAGATATACAAACCAGAATTCTGGCGCAGTTTAATATTGGGAGAGCAAAAAGTAGATGGCAAATTTA
>NW_010938388.1:0-301 GCF_000633955.1 Camelina sativa | reverse complement strand
TGTTTGGAAGTATTTACATGGACAGATGGGGAAGCAACCACCAAAGTCTGTTGCTTTTGTGGTGTTGTTGTCCTTCTAGCGATTCTAACAAATAACGTGGAACTCAGAGAATTTGTGTCAAAAGATTTGTTTTATGCGGTCATTAAAGGCTTAGCCATGGAGTCAAATGCCGTTAACAGCGCTGATCTAGTTTATCTATGCCGTGAAATATTCTTTTATCTCGCTGACAGAGACGCAGCTCCCCGTCAGGTCAGTATTCTTACAGAATTAACCACTCTGGAGTCCTTTTGCATGCTGTATT
>NW_010938387.1:0-301 GCF_000633955.1 Camelina sativa | reverse complement strand
TGACCTGTCAGTATAGTCTTTTCTTTCCCATCTTAATACAAACATACTTACATACACTGATATTCACAATGTAATAATTTGTGGAGTTGTCTATAGAAGACACGGGTGTTCGCTTTTTTTTCACCTAACGGATCGGTGTTGGCGTGTTCTTAGATACGAATATCTTCTAGATATACATGTACGTATATAGTAAAACTCACAAATTACACTATCCAATAAGAGAGAAATCAAATGGCAGCTTCTCAAATTAGATAAAATCTAGATCATTAAATTATCGCTTCCTTCTTTTTATGAATATGAA
>NW_010938386.1:0-301 GCF_000633955.1 Camelina sativa | reverse complement strand
CATTTTGGATATGTAATGGTTAGAAAGTGTTGGAAGACAGTTGTCATAGTGTGGGTCCCGATTCCTTTCAGATTTTTTTTTAATTTTGTGTGCAGTTAAATTGATTTGATTCTCAATTCAGATTTTATTACTGTAATCATAGTATTAATTGTAATTAACATAACTTCGTATTTAAATGTTGGTTTTTCTCGTAACAAAAGAAAAAAAATGTTGATTTATATCTGAAGCAATCTTTTTTTTTTGTTTTGTGCAATGACTCCCACTTGCAGGTAAACGAATTAACTTGGCTTGTACGAGATGT
>NW_010938385.1:0-301 GCF_000633955.1 Camelina sativa | reverse complement strand
TGATCTTCCATTCTATGGAAACACCTTCACTTGGACAAACAATCATGAAGTGGGGCTTGTTGCAAAGAAGCTGGACAGAATTCTCGTCAATGATGACTGGCTTCATTATTTTCCAACCTCCGTGGGGATATTTGGGGAACCGGGTTTCTCAGATCATAGCCCGTGTTGTGTAGTTTTGGACCCTGCGAAGCCGAAGCTAAGAACCCCATTCAAATTTCAATCTTTCCTCAACCGCAACCCAGATTTTCCCCATCTAATCAGATTATGGTGGAGTGCTTTCAACTTCGACTGTTCCAAGATG
>NW_010938384.1:0-301 GCF_000633955.1 Camelina sativa | reverse complement strand
TAATCATAGTGACATATAGGGTTTCCAAACGCAGTTGCTGTAATCTGAGATTTGGAATCAATATGAAACTTGGCTTCATCGCAAGTATAGCTCATCATCCCTTTTGTCATTGCTCTGCAATCCGGAAAAAATAACCGCGATCCGAACCACACTTCACTTGTCTCCTCAATATCACCCATGATATTTTTTGCAATTGCACCTTTGGTATCTTCCTCAGAGACAACTCCTGAAACCTTTAGCAGTTGAGCCCAGTTGGGTTGGAGATTGTTGTAACTGATCAAGCATAATTAGAGTTGTTGTT
>NW_010938383.1:0-301 GCF_000633955.1 Camelina sativa | reverse complement strand
ATATATATATATATATGTAAATATTTAAGAAAATTTAGTGACATATGATTTTAGTGTTGTTTGTCTATTCTTGAATTTGCATTATTATTATAACTCATATCTAATATTTTTTATTGCATCAAAAACTTTCGGTGTTGTCTTCTCAAATCGCATCAAAATTTGTGGAATGTCTATATTTCTACTAATAAAATTGGTGTACTTATCATCAACCATGTAATGTTTTCTCATACAGTTTGCAATATTTCTACAATATATATATATACATTTTTGGAGACATTTATAAAATAAATCCTGAAGTTCA
>NW_010938382.1:0-301 GCF_000633955.1 Camelina sativa | reverse complement strand
ATGGTTAAGTGGATGGTTTAGAGCGGTTTAGGAATTTAATTGGTTGAGTTATTTTCCTGTTGCTTGATGTATGATGCTGTGTGAGGGAATTTATTATGAGTAGTTAGTCGATTGCAAGTGGTATGGAGTCCTAGTATCATCCTCTTCGAGCCTTAAATGAGATTCGACGGTAAGATGTGTTCTTTGTGTGCGGTTTGTTTGTGTGCTTAGCCTTCTGTTCTGGTAGTGCAGATGGTTAGAGAGGGTGCTGTTGCTGGTCGTGGACGCGGACGTGGTCGTTGTCGTGGTAGGGGCAGAGGCC
>NW_010938381.1:0-301 GCF_000633955.1 Camelina sativa | reverse complement strand
AGCTTAAGAAGTGGCGGGATAGAGAGGAGGAGCTTAGTGGTACCGCAAGTCTTGATGATGACTTTGTAGGGGTAGACAAAGAAGCTGGACTCAGAGAGCACGTAAGAGTCCAAATGATCGTTGGAGAGAGACGAAACGATCGTGCATGCAGCAGGAGTGAGAATATCATCAAGCTGGGACTTGGTTAGAGCACGGAGCCCAAGTCCCTTGGAGTCTTGAAAGATGCTAGGCTCAAAGAAAGAAACCTCGAGCCGTTTCTCGTAACCTTCGAAACCGATTGCAGATAAGGCCATGTTCGCCT
>NW_010938380.1:0-301 GCF_000633955.1 Camelina sativa | reverse complement strand
GCCGCGTCTTCGCGAGAGACGTAGAGCACGAACGCTACGCCACGTGAGCGGCGAGTGTGGCGATCCTTGAGAACAGTGACACGAGCGACCTTGCCGAAGGTGGAGAAGAGAGTGTGGATGTCGGAATTGGTGAGGGAGAAATCGAGATTGGAGACGTAGAGTGTTGATTTCGAAGGAGCTAAGCCGCCAGATCCGCCTCCTGGAGCTGATGATTTGGCGGATGAAGAAGAAGATTGTTTAGGGTTCGAAGGTGATGGTGCTGCGACGGAAGAGTAGCGATAGTAGAAAGTGTCGTCCTCTT
>NW_010938379.1:0-301 GCF_000633955.1 Camelina sativa | reverse complement strand
AGAAGATTCTTCAAAGCTCGGGATATGAAAGATCTTTTCATCTTGAAAGATGATGGCGATAGCAACGCCTCCACGGAAACCTCTAACATCTTCAGTCAGCTGGCTGAAGAGATAAACATCGTAGGAGTTCAATCAGACAATACTGCAGAGGGATCCTCAGAGCAAGCAGATGTGGATACGACTGATAAAACTGGTGAAGCTATGGATGAAGAGACAAATATCTTAAAGAGTCTCTTTGACGCACATGGAATACATGTAAGTACATTAATTATTGCTCATGGAAGCTTCTTCTCCGACTTAC
>NW_010938378.1:0-301 GCF_000633955.1 Camelina sativa | reverse complement strand
TTATAGTTGTGATGTCCGGTTCCTGGTGCGTGGTTCTTTGTATAAGAGACGTGGACTGCTGTCAACTTGAGATTTGAGAATGAGTCATGTCGGCAAGAAAGACAATTTTTCTGTTAGAATTTTTGAGAAGGGAAGTAAAAAACGGAGTTATAAGATACTTCCTCTCTCCACGTCTGCATAACAAGAATATGTTTGGTTGATCAGTTACAAACAATCTCCAATCCCATTGGCTTCAACTGCTCACGGTTTCAGAGATTCCAGTTAAGTAATATTTGTAAGTGTATTGTAGATAAATTGAATC
>NW_010938377.1:0-301 GCF_000633955.1 Camelina sativa | reverse complement strand
GAGGTGCTAGAGCTACCAAATGGCATACAAGAATCTAGGAAGCTACCGCCAATTGCTCGGTCCCCTACGCTTTTAAAATCTCCCATGTATGCAGAGCACTTACTTCTAGGAAACTGAAGGGGTTCTAGTGGAGATGAAGTTCGCTGAAACAGATTTACGTTCTGGATTCTTGGTGCCAGAGTACTGTGATATGTTCCAAATGGATTAGCTGAGTTGCTTGAGCTCTGGTGATGCCCCTGTTGGATAAAGCTGGAAGAGTTCATTCCTTGAAGATTTACTGATGGATACATATGGGGTTGGA
>NW_010938376.1:0-301 GCF_000633955.1 Camelina sativa | reverse complement strand
GTCTAAACACTCCAAATTCATCCCGAACTCTTACAGTTAGTTAAATGGATTGGAATGTCACACATTATAACGGTTTCTCGGCTTTAGCCTGTTTCGGGACAAAATGGGTATAAGTGGTGTCCAAACAATCCAAATTTAACCCGAACTCTTATAATTAGTCAAATGCATAGGATTGTTACATATTTTGACNTGGAAAGAGTAACATAGCTGTTTACTGCTTCAAATCTATTTTTTCTCTCAGTTTTAGCCTATTTTTGGTTTAAGCCTGTTTTGGGATAAAACGGGTTTCAGTGTTGTCTAA
>NW_010938375.1:0-301 GCF_000633955.1 Camelina sativa | reverse complement strand
GAACTCTCGCGAGACAAACACATTTGGAACAGAAGATCGACTACTCTATTCTAGCTAGGACTCAAAAAACAAATTCGAGAGACATAGCTAAAATACAACAACCAAATCGAGCAAGAAAATCAAGCGTAATAAGCAAGAAATTCAAGCAAGATAACATGCAACAATCCACAAGCAACAAGAATAACAATTCATGCACTTAGATTGTTCTACAAGCATGCAACCAATATAAAGCGACTTAAGCAAATTTAATGCAACAAGTTCACTTACGCATGCAACCCAATTTTAAGCGATTTAACCATAA
>NW_010938374.1:0-301 GCF_000633955.1 Camelina sativa | reverse complement strand
AATCTTAAGTATGTAATAACTCAAAACAAATGCGTCGTGAAAGTGCTGGATTAGAAAAGCAAAAGAGAGAACCAGTGAATTCATTGATACTGCAAAGTGTTTTAGATAAACAGAAGAAAATTAACTCATCGGGTTAAGTAGATATGAAACAGATGATTGAGATGAGATGACGACGATTGGAGTGAACATATAATTTGATGGGTCTCTAAAATTCTCTGACAAATAGAGGTTTTTAGGTTTCGAATTTGGAAGTAACAAGTCTCAATTCGCGAATTCAGGAAACACTAGATTTAGGGTTTTC
>NW_010938373.1:0-301 GCF_000633955.1 Camelina sativa | reverse complement strand
GCTACTGTGTTTTTCGTTGAACATTTACTGGTTTAATTATATTTAACTTAAAACAGCCGAAAACAACATTCATTAAGGGTAATATTGTCTTTTTACCATTGAGGGGTTTTGAGAAATTGTTTTGATGGATAGGAAGATATGAGATTTTAGTCCCGTTGTTCCCTTCCGGATATATAATCAATCTCCTAAATTTTTTTAATATATATTATTGCATAAGTAAGTAAGAAAGATTAATTGATGTTCTTTTCCTATGATGAAGATTGAACAATTTTGGAGCTAATGTGAATATAGTAAAATCATC
>NW_010938372.1:0-301 GCF_000633955.1 Camelina sativa | reverse complement strand
AAATCCCTAAATCTAACACCAAATTATATAACACTCACCGGAGACGAAGAAGAATCGCTGAAAGAGGGAAAAATGCGAGAGAGCATAGACAAGAGCCATAAACGATGTTGAGAAGACCAGTGGAGGATGAAGGGAACAAGATGACGAAAGAACGGCTTGGGCCTCCGAGTACATTGCTGGAGACGGGGGATTATAATGAATATACTACGGCGGAGGAGAGTTAGAAATTTATAACATTCCTCTTTTTACATTCATTAAAAATAATAAATTTAAAGTCGGTTTATCAAATGACGCCAAATCC
>NW_010938371.1:0-301 GCF_000633955.1 Camelina sativa | reverse complement strand
CTTAAAATAAAATATATGTTAAATATAAAATGTGTTAAATTTTATGTGCAGGCCCATGTTTTTTGCAGCCCACGATCTGTTAGAATAGAAAACCCTAAATCAATAAATATTCTTTTCATTTTTTTTTTTTCTCTCTCTCAGCCGCTGCTTCTTTTTCTACCTCTCTAAACTCTGATATTCTAGTGAATCTCCTTCTGTTGCTGTTGCTTCTTATTCTACCTCTCTAAACTCTGATATTCTACTGAATCTCCTTCTGCTTCTGTTGCATCTTCTGTTTCTTTTATTAATCCTCACAACGAAG
>NW_010938370.1:0-301 GCF_000633955.1 Camelina sativa | reverse complement strand
TGTTTGGGGAAGATCACGTCGCAACTGCTGGATGTATCGCAATCGCAAGACGCATTAAACTGGAATTGTAACATGAACACAGACGCAACTTTGATTAGCCCTCAGTTAATCGTTTCTGATGCTGAGAAATTGCAGAACGATGAGCTAAGGGAAGTGGACGCCAGTTCCGTGTTAGCAAATCTAGACAATGTGGTCAAGAACGTGAATCATGAGAAGACAGCAATCTTGGATGGAGAAAGTAATCACATGGAATCGATTTCGCAAGTATCTCATCAGATTGTAGAGCTTTCACATCTGCAGG
>NW_010938369.1:0-301 GCF_000633955.1 Camelina sativa | reverse complement strand
CAAGTTGGTCACGTTCCCATACACATTCGCTAGCGTCTCCCATAGCTGGTTGGCCGTCTCGCAGTACGAGTAGGCTTCAAGAATCGGTGCGTCTAGCGAGTTTTGGAGAATGGCAAGCACGGTCTGATCTTCTTGGAACCACTTGACTTCCTTCTCGAGATCAGCCTCCTTGTCTTCTTCCGTTCCTTCTTTACCGTCCTCCTTTGTGGCTTTCTTGGGGAGTTGGTCCGTTTCTATATGGATCCAAAGTCCTTGGCCACTGAGAGCGGTCTTTGTGGTTCTTTTCCACAACAGGTAGTTT
>NW_010938368.1:0-301 GCF_000633955.1 Camelina sativa | reverse complement strand
GTAATCTAGTTATAGGCCTTAATCATGATGCTAATTTTAGAATTTACTAGGGGGTACGTTTAACTGACAACTTTTAGAAAACAGTAAGATTTGACTGATCTACTTTGACACTTCTTAGTCAATGGGCGTAAGATTTGATATAAATACTGTCGTGAAGGGAGGTAATCACGTGGCAATATTAGAGAGGCATGCAAAAACGAGAAGCGAAGGCGTCGTCCCGTGCTCCACCATTTCACGGTCTCGCCGCCGCTATCACGTGCCTTTGCTTCGCCGCTGCCACCTCAACTCTCACGGTTCTGTT
>NW_010938367.1:0-301 GCF_000633955.1 Camelina sativa | reverse complement strand
ACGAGCCACCTTGGAGACTCAGGCAAGAAGAAGACTGTGAGGAAGAAAAAGATAAGGGAAGGGATGAAAAGGACACCAAGCATCAACCTCCAGTTAGGAGATGGCATCAACGACATCCCGAATACCATACAGTAAGATAAGAACATCCCTCCAGAGCCAGTGAACTGCGGAAGCGTATTCAAGAGACCCCTTATCTCAGGAGGTGCAGTCTCGGATATATAAATAGGAACAAGTGTGACCACAATACCAACCCCAAATCCATCTAACAACCTTCCTAAGAGCAGAACATAAACGTTGGGAG
>NW_010938366.1:0-301 GCF_000633955.1 Camelina sativa | reverse complement strand
TTTTAAGATAAACCGAGTTATCCGTAACGTAATCGGGTCGGGTCGGGTGAGATCTAGCGGCAGTACAGATCCAAAGCGCACAGTGTACACAACCGTATAAAAGTTTATAATCTTGCCGGAAGGAGGAAGCGCGTCGCCGATCACGCGCGTTCATCTGTATCTTTCTCATTCTCTCACCTAATCACATATTAGGGTCTTTAATGGCGAAATCGATCTAATTCGTCCCCGTGAACTTAACCCAACAAAAACCTTTGCTTCAACCATACTTCTCCAAAACTCTCCCTTTCTTCACCACTCTTCT
>NW_010938365.1:0-301 GCF_000633955.1 Camelina sativa | reverse complement strand
TAAATGAAATATCAGTACATGCTGGCTGAAAAGTCGTGAAACTTACTTTTCAACAATGGAGCATATTTTTGCAGCAAGATCTCCCTTAAAATCTTGTTCGCTTACTTCCAAATATTCTATAAGCTCCTTTGCTAGCGGCTTCACGTTATTCTCATTCACCAGAAGGTAAATAAGTTCAAGTGCCCTTTTCTGAATTGAAGCATCTGAATCCTAAACCAGAAGATATTTTAGAACACTTTTTCCATTTAATAAAGAGTGATCTCAGACTACCTAAATAGAATTGGATGGTTACATGTAAAAA
>NW_010938364.1:0-301 GCF_000633955.1 Camelina sativa | reverse complement strand
TTTTTTTTTCTTGTCTCATATCGCCATTCCTCATAAATACATATCATGTGAGGACTTATGATCAGTCTCATATATCATAATTGTACATTTATACCTCATATTCAAGTAACACTATACAGTTGATTTGATGAGAGCTTTCATTTCACATTAACTATTCTGTATACCCCGTAGAGATGTACGTACTGATTTATAGGCGATTTGAGATATCAAGTACTTGAATTCTAAAATCCGCAATGTCATATTCATAAAATTGGTTATTTTCTTTTGACAAAATATAAAAATGTTCCTTTTTGACAACTGG
>NW_010938363.1:0-301 GCF_000633955.1 Camelina sativa | reverse complement strand
CCAAATAAGAGCCGGGTTTTTGACTATGGCAAATCGAGCCTGCAAAAATTNAATCGAGCCTGCAAAAATTCAAAAGCACGCTCTACATCTTTACGCACAGCTTCTTGTTGTCTTGCAAATAAAGAGCCTTTTGGAGTTTGTGGCAGTGGAATAGATTGGATAAAAGTAGACCATTTTGGATAAATACCATCCGTCAGATAGTAAGCCAATTTATACTCATGTCCATTGACACTGTATTTAACTTTAGGAGCTTAACCATGCAAAATATCATCAAAGACTGGAGATCGGTCAAGAATATTGA
>NW_010938362.1:0-301 GCF_000633955.1 Camelina sativa | reverse complement strand
GGCCATAGCAACAATCGCTTGCTGCTTTTCCACGGGCGGAACAAGTACAGGCGTATCTTCCAGCACGCTGCGGCGAATGCTCTTTGTTAAAGTACCCTCTGCATTTTGCTCAAAGTACCGCTGGGCCGGTGCCTGGTTGAGCAACCACAACAAAAACTCAGGAAGAATGTTGTCTCGCTTTGGGCTGATCATAAAAAAGTGGGGAGCAGCAACAGCCCGTTTACCAGTTGATAACAGGGAATCATCAACTTGAACTGCATAGTTATGGCTGCCACGGGCGGCCAATAAAATGTCACCAGTG
>NW_010938361.1:0-301 GCF_000633955.1 Camelina sativa | reverse complement strand
TAATGAGGAAATTCATATTCAAAGTTCTATGTGCGGGTCCAATCCCTAATCACGTCTCATTCATCATGGATGGAAACCGCAGGTTCGCCAAGAAACACAATCTTACAGGCCTAGACGCAGGACACAGAGCCGGTTTCATATCCGTGACATATGTTCTTCAATACTGCAAAGAGATTGGTATACCGTACGTGACACTCTACGCGTTTGGCGTCGATAATTTCAAGAGACAACCTGAAGAAGTTGAGTGTGTGATGGATCTGATGCTGGAGAAAGTCGAGTACACGATCAATCAAGCTGTCTC
>NW_010938360.1:0-301 GCF_000633955.1 Camelina sativa | reverse complement strand
GTTGTGTGGATGCTGCTCGGGAGTTGTTCGACGAAATGCCTGAGAAAGGTTGTAAACCAAATGAGTTTACTTTTGGGATTTTGGTTCGTGGGTATTGTAAAGCTGGTTTGCCTGATAAAGGACTAGAGTTGTTGAATTCGATGGGGAGTTTTGGGGTTTTGCCTAATAAAGTTGTGTATAATACCATCGTTTCGAGCTTCTGTAGGGAAGGTAGGAACGATGATTCTGAGAAGCTGGTGGAGAAGATGCGAGAGGAAGGTTTGGTTCCTGATATTGTGACTTTCAACTCTAGGATATCAGC
>NW_010938359.1:0-301 GCF_000633955.1 Camelina sativa | reverse complement strand
CATTCTCTTAAAGGTATAACGCTTCTCACCAGTTGATTCTTATGCTTGGAGAACAAGTTTTGCGTTTTCACATTTTATTTCAAACACTTAATGTCATGTGAATTAATACTTTTCTGTTTTCAGAAAGAACTGGAGGGTCTTACCGACAATACCCAGATCAATTCAAAATCTACTATGTGTTGAACCAGGTTAGCACAGAAATGCAAATGTATTTGCGTTCATCTAATGTAATTACATAAAGAATACTCGATACCTTTTGCTCTTGGTGGTTTGGTTTATCTTCTGTGACAATGATTAGCCT
>NW_010938358.1:0-301 GCF_000633955.1 Camelina sativa | reverse complement strand
CAGGAGGAGGATCTTCATGGTGAAGCAAAATGATCAAAAAGGAGACTGTGAAATTAGCTTTCTAATTCTCTTTCATGATCTTTTGCCTCACATGGGTTACTTTAGTTAAAGTTGTCAGAACTTAGCTAACACAACATAGTCTTTTTTATTCTCCTTTCTTTTTGGGGTTTTTGTTAAAATCAAATATTTATTTTCTAAATGTTTTTATAGTTGGGGTTTGATGGTAATTTGGGTTGGTTTTTCATTTTGGTTTGTCGATATAAATCAGGGCGTTTGTGTATGGGTAGAAGAATATGTGAAT
>NW_010938357.1:0-301 GCF_000633955.1 Camelina sativa | reverse complement strand
GGCTGCTAATTTTATGTTATCCCAAAATTTCCTAGACTATGCTTTATTTCGTATTTGTTTTAGATCTAAGTTTTTCTTTACCCATCAAACTTTAGGATTAATATCTATCTTTGCTTTGAACATCTTTATCACCAGATATGCTCGGGTTTTGACATGATCGTAGCAAACAAATAAATTTATAAATATTGTTAGCAAGTAACATAACCTATGTTTAAGACTATATGGTTGAAAGAGAAAGACCAAATACATGCTCTAACTAGGTACTAACCCGCGGATAACCGCGGGCTGAATATATTTTTAA
>NW_010938356.1:0-301 GCF_000633955.1 Camelina sativa | reverse complement strand
TTTAAGGTATATCAAGAATATTTGAAAGCATGCTCAACATATGTTGTGCTACTTTATAAAATGATGTCATTGTTGAATCAATGTCCATGTGCAATGGTATTTATTTACTCATGGGCTTCATGTTCTCTTGTCAATGAACATTCGGTAATTTATAGGGGTATTTTCAAAAATACTATACAATAATTTAAATTGATATAATAATTTCAGTAATTACTTCAGTTAAACTGACTATACCTTGTTTTTTTTATATATTTCAAAAGAAGAAATTAGGTTCAAAAGAATATTCATCAGTTTTGGTTTA
>NW_010938355.1:0-301 GCF_000633955.1 Camelina sativa | reverse complement strand
AGAATAGAGAATCAAGATGCCATCGATACTTCCATTGTTAACATGTTGGGTGATCCAAAAGAGGCAAGAGCTGGAATAACTGAAGTGCATTTCTTGCCCTTCAATCCGGTAGAAAAGCGAACCGCGATCACTTACATTGATAGCAATGGAGAGTGGCATAGATGCAGCAAAGGTGCTCCCGAGCAGATAATTGAACTCTGTGATCTCAAAGGAGAGACAAAGAGACGAGCACATGAGATCATTGACAAGTTTGCTGAGCGTGGCCTCCGTTCACTCGGGGTTGCACGGCAGACGGTTCCCG
>NW_010938354.1:0-301 GCF_000633955.1 Camelina sativa | reverse complement strand
ATTATTATTATTATATATATGACTCATAATATTTGTAGTACCCAAATAAAACTTTGCAGTTCTAGGGTGAGTTGCCAGTCGATAACTCACGTTTTTTGCCCTTATAAACCTAACAAATCCATGGTACTACTGGTTAGGCTTTCTTAGGTCCCGACATGAGATCAGGTGAGTTCTTTACCTTCAAAATCGTCCTACAACTTAAACTGTTAAATGTCCCTGGGGTCTCTAACTCTCTATGTTGTTCGCATCAAACCATGTATGACATTACGTCAAGGTGAACTCCACTTTTGACTGAGGTTAG
>NW_010938353.1:0-301 GCF_000633955.1 Camelina sativa | reverse complement strand
GAGCAAATCTTGAGGTACCAAATTCTTGTTTCCTCCTCTTCCCTTATCTGTATTAGGTAGTGGCACCTCTCAAATGTGTTCCTTACAAGGTCATATCCAGTTAAAAAAATTAAGGATGAAGCTTCACTTTGTTTATGATTGTGTTCCTCAAGAGTACTATCAACCCTACAAAAACTAAACCCTAACTCAGACGGGAATATTGAAGGACTTGCCAAAAACTAATTGACTAGGAAACGACTCTGCTATACTTGTCTTTTTTGGGGTATAATCTCCCTTGTTCCTTTTACAGGTAGACATACCC
>NW_010938352.1:0-301 GCF_000633955.1 Camelina sativa | reverse complement strand
CTCTTTCTTCTCTGGATTGTCTCACCATGTCCAATGCCATTCTATTAATGTGTTAATCTAGGGTTAGATTAAATATATACTAGCTTATGTCCTATATGCATAAGCTAGTAAATATACCGGGCTCAAGTTCCATCTTAATGGATTATGCATGTTTTAACATGATCTAGTACTAATTACGCATGGACTAATGGATTATGCATGGCTTAATCTAAAATCTTGAGCCCTGTCCATTTATTAAAGTATGGACTCGGTATCTCTCAACCATAAACGATGCCGACCAGGGATCAGCGGATGTTGCTTT
>NW_010938351.1:0-301 GCF_000633955.1 Camelina sativa | reverse complement strand
ACAAATTTTATGTTGGACATGCAAGGGTGACAAACCTTATATTAAAATTGTATTTATTTAAATAATATTTAACAATTTAATAGTCATATCAAATCTGAGACACTAAAACGATTAAGACAGAACGTTTAATTGTGACTCTTTGTATTCTTACAAATCTCAATTCCCTTTTTCTTTTTCGATAATAGAGAAGAAACAAGAAAAAACCTAATTTGAAAAAGTCATGAGATTCGATTATATTGCTGAACTTCGTCCCGGAAGAACTAATTGGTATATCCACGCCAAAGTCTTATATTCTTGGAGA
>NW_010938350.1:0-301 GCF_000633955.1 Camelina sativa | reverse complement strand
TTGTCTTGTCTTGGGAAATCATGTGTCTGTTTTAATATGTAAAAAAAGTCAACGCTCTAAAACAGTAAAACTCTTTCTTAGTTACAAGAAAGACATTGAATTGAGATGGTTGTTGAAGCCCTTTTCTTAGTGTACATTTTTTCTAACGTTCGTAATCATTCAAAAGTTTGAATTATATCTGCAAGAGAGTGTGTTTTAGAAAATCAGTTGTCTGTTTTACCCCATTTTTACTTATGAAAAAGTCACATATTATAGTAGGGGTCGTCACTACTACTGCTTGGAAAGAAAAGAAACACTTTCT
>NW_010938349.1:0-301 GCF_000633955.1 Camelina sativa | reverse complement strand
TGGCTGAGTTATCGTTTAGGGTCTTCTCAATAATATGAAAACATATTATTCTTTCCTGGGTCTTTTGTTCTGTCAGATTCCTAATAAGTATTACAACGTCTCTCGATATTACAAAAAGTGTTGTTAGGGAAGCGCGAAAAATCACTAATTCTGTGCCTGCTCAAATCCACATGCATAATAAATTCATAAAGTGAGATTTTTATCACAAGATATTATTGCAAATAATATCTGAGTCTTTTGTTATGTCAGATTCGTAATAAGTATTAAAACGTCACTCGATGTCACAAAAAGTGTTGTTAGG
>NW_010938348.1:0-301 GCF_000633955.1 Camelina sativa | reverse complement strand
AAAAAATTTGTTGTTGCTGTCATTCGATAATTAGAATTCTAAATGGTTTAGTTTTAGCTAGAAACTTAGGTTTCAATTTTACATGTAGATGTTTGTTAGTGTTTTCAATGTTTTAATCAGTATTAGATATTATTTAGTAATCCTTATTTTTGTGTTCATGATATCTTAGAGATTTAAAATCAACTTTAAATAAGATATATTGGTGATTTTTTTTATTAAAAATAAGGGGGAAAATCTAAAGGAAAACTATTATAAAAAGTTAAACTAATGTTGTAAAGCTTTTCATACAGTTGAATGTTCA
>NW_010938347.1:0-301 GCF_000633955.1 Camelina sativa | reverse complement strand
TGTAAGTGTATGTGGGCAAGCTCAAGTTGAAGATGAAGTTTAGGAAGCTGTACAAAATATGTTTGCACAAGCTTCTATCTTGGCACATGCATCTGATGTATGCTCAAGCCTCTGTCCTACAAAAGAGCATCAAAGACCTGTTGATCTTGTCTGTATGTCTCGGTTTTGAAGATTTATGAAGATATATTTAAGGCACGTTTTGGGATATTACTTAGAGTTAAAGCACGAAGAAAAATAAAGCTTGAAGATATTTAGAAGATTTAATGGGATTAGAAAATATTCGTTTAACAAAGAATAAAGT
>NW_010938346.1:0-301 GCF_000633955.1 Camelina sativa | reverse complement strand
AAAAAGAACTAGTAATAGGATTTGAAAATTAAAAGAACTAGATATTTTTNATTTTTAAACGGATTGCGTGGTGTGTGATATGCATGTTTGTGTGATAAAATAAATTGCTTGAGTGTGAGGAGAAAATGTGCCAAGAGGCACGAAGAAGCGGGAGAACCGCAGAGAGTCCTACAAGGAATTTTTCTTGTAGTTATGTGGTGGTCTACGGGCGCGGAATGCGGGTAGATCAGGATTGGCTGACGAGCCAGCGTGTGGTTGTGCGTGGAAGAAGTGCGAGAAGCATGAGGAATCCGGATACGCA
>NW_010938345.1:0-301 GCF_000633955.1 Camelina sativa | reverse complement strand
TGGCCTTGGTGGCGGTCCTCTTTAGGACATTTTGTTTGGCTTTGGTGCGGGTCCTCTTTAGGACATTTTGTTTGGCCTTAGTGGCGGCCCTTGTGGCATGTATATGATCCTTGTGTGGTCATGAGGTATTCCAGTGAGGGGATATGTGGTTGGTAGGACATTGAGATGTTTTACGCGAGCCACGGGAAGGAAACCTGGATAGGGATAGGACTCAGACGTGTTCAGAAACGTTTGCTCGTGACTCTTGGGGGACCTTGGTTCTCCTAGTACTGCCATACTCGGAGACTTTGTGACTTGGGAG
>NW_010938344.1:0-301 GCF_000633955.1 Camelina sativa | reverse complement strand
GAAGGCAGGAATCTACTTGCTTCTTTACGTTAATATTTGACCACTTCCTCAGGGTTCAATAAATTGCCTAGCATTTCTACAAAAGACCTTGGTGGCTAAATAAGAACTGGAGTTGAACATAGATCTATACTCAGATAAGTAAATTAACTTGTTTTTAACAACTTCTTGACCCAATCTCTGAATTCCACAATGTATGGTCACTGTCTAACAACTGTTATTCGAGCAAAAGAAAGGATCCTGCTTACCCTCCAGATAGACCAAAGTAACCATTTATTTGTCCACTACTCCAAGAGACACTATC
>NW_010938343.1:0-301 GCF_000633955.1 Camelina sativa | reverse complement strand
GATCAATAACCTCCCCAATGTATTCACAAACAAATGTGCCACGCAGTATATGTTCACAAGCTCTCAATCCCCATCCCTGTGGATCAACCAAGTCATGGATATCGGAATTGAAGTAAGAGAGATGGATAAAACGACAATGACTGTAAAAGGATCACACCTTGCTTTCAGTTCTAAACACTTCTAGTTTAACGTGAACTCCATTCTGCAAAACCCGATTCTGACATGTTCTTGAGCATCCACAGAACTCATTGCATTCATAAACAGGATAACCTTCCTGTAACATTTTCAGAATTGACAACAA
>NW_010938342.1:0-301 GCF_000633955.1 Camelina sativa | reverse complement strand
CTGGAGCAGCAACACGTCCCTGTGCCTTAACAGCTCAATGAGAGAAAAGCCTCTAGAAGCCTTACAAGGCAAAATATCTAAGAGAAGCAACTAACCTGGGATTGGGGCAGGACTGCTGTATTAGCTACTGGCACCTGTCTGCACACACAGTGAGGTAAGAGGTTGAGGTTGAAAGAAGGTGCATATAAAGCTGATTATGTAGACATTAATACCTTGGCTCTGCCGTGGTGGTGACAGTTGCATCAGAAAGGCGGTCTGGAGAGCTGCTATCTTCCAGCAGTCTAGCGTGAAGGTTTGGGTC
>NW_010938341.1:0-301 GCF_000633955.1 Camelina sativa | reverse complement strand
GGCGCTTTCTGATTTCTATCATCTCAACAATGGCTACAGAACCAGGGCAGAAACNTCAATACACTTTTGTATTCGTTTCTACAGTTACCTTTGATGCTTGCGTCTTAGATTGTTTTCTTTGGAACAACAAGATCACAATACAGCAAGTATCGGTGTGGTGATAGATAAATCAACGCAGTATTAAATTTTTAAGACCATGATTTGAATCTTGCTAGTAAAATTTCAGTTGTAGTTGAAACTAGTACGCCTTATGGTAAACGTAACATGTCCTGACGCTTTGAAATTGGCTTGGTATGAAGAG
>NW_010938340.1:0-301 GCF_000633955.1 Camelina sativa | reverse complement strand
GCTAATTTTGGTCAAACTCCCATCCAAATTTTCCGGAAGAAACATCCAAGAAGAGGGCCACCTATTCCAATTGCACATCCGTTGTCCTTTGCGCCTGCTTCCATTAATTTGACTTCTATTCTTCCCGCTACAACTCATCCCCCATCAGCAGTTCTATATGTTGGTGTAGTGGATTCAAATATAGTTCTCGTTAACCAAGGTCTAACTTTGTCAGTCAAGATTTGGTTGACAACTCAACTACATTCTGGCGGAAATTTTACTTTTTCTAGCGCTCAGGTATGTTCAGTATCATCCTTTTGGA
>NW_010938339.1:0-301 GCF_000633955.1 Camelina sativa | reverse complement strand
TTGCGTTGGGACTCATCGAGACACACCACATCACTGCAGAAGAACAGTTAGCCGATATATTCACAAAGTCCTTGCCTCGGAAGCCATTTTTTGAGTTACGCTTCAATCTTGGTGTGTCTGTCTCACCCACTCCAAGATTGCGGGAGAGTGTAAGACACAAAGGTGATTTGGTCTTGGACTCAAACAAAGAAACAGGCCCAACACTGAAGCCCAATGAACAGAAGAAGACAAACAACACACCATCGTCGAAACAGAGTATCAATGGCACCAACGTTCGTGAACCTTCACCAAAAGATGACTC
>NW_010938338.1:0-301 GCF_000633955.1 Camelina sativa | reverse complement strand
TAATATTTACTAATGCTACTTTTGGAACTTTTGAGCATGTGTGCTAACTTTGGAATAAAAACTTAAATGTGTGCTATTCTAGGGTATTTCTCTCACATTATTTTCATAATATTTTTACTCTAAAAACACCCAAATCAGTTATCCCAAATTTCATATGCCCTTACATTTTCACAACTAACAAATTAAAATAAGAAGGAAAAAATATATGTTTTGGTCATAGACAACTGTTGGGGCGTTGAAACCCAGCCTCACTCCCTCCGGCATGACTACAGTCAGCTATAGCCGGTTTATTCCGGTACGT
>NW_010938337.1:0-301 GCF_000633955.1 Camelina sativa | reverse complement strand
TCCTGCAACTAGATTAACTGCCGCAGCTTCAAACTGAGAGAAGCCATATTACAAGAAGAGAACTATATGAGATTGAAAATTACGCCAAATAAGACAAAAAGCAAGATAGAAATGTTCACAAGAGAGCCTACACTATCTCTTCCTAAAGCTGCATAATGCTGTAGACCATTGCACGACCCATCCTGCACATAGAAATTATTCAAGGAAAAAGTGTTGATTAAGAATTTTAGTTAACTGAAAACGTATAGCATAGTCGATTCACAGCCCAATGGAAAGATCACATCTGGTGAAAATAATTAAA
>NW_010938336.1:0-301 GCF_000633955.1 Camelina sativa | reverse complement strand
ACAACGATGTTGAAGTTTTGAAAAATGGCTTTGTCTTTGGCCATTATAATTTAGTTTCTCTCGTCACTTTCACTATAAAAATATAAATAGCCATATATATATGGATAAGAAATAGAATAGAGACATACACACCACGCTGGTATATATGTACACGCCAGATTGGGATGTCCCTTGCTTCATTCATAATCTTGAGTTTTGACGGTTTTTGTACTTCAAATGTTGAGAACTATATAAACTATAGAAAAGTATTATATTGTGAACTCATATATAATAATAATAACAAATAAAGAAATTGTAGTAG
>NW_010938335.1:0-301 GCF_000633955.1 Camelina sativa | reverse complement strand
TTAAAAAGACGTTTTTTGCGGTTGGTATATGAAAACAGGGGAACCGAAGATACACTCCTATCCGTCAACCAACGTCACAACAAGTGATCGCCCGCACAATTTCCAAAGGTCCAACCACCGTTATCCTCATCGGATCCCACACCAATTTCGCACTTTTCTTGATGTCATATCCTGAGCTGAAACACAACATCCAACACATTTACATCATGGGTGGTGGTGTCCGGTCACAAAACCCTACTGGCTGCTGTCCGGCTAACTCTACGGCCGCTGAATGTCAACCTCGACAGTGTGGAAACCGTGG
>NW_010938334.1:0-301 GCF_000633955.1 Camelina sativa | reverse complement strand
CTAAAACTTATAAGTGAAGTACGAGCACCGTTTCGTGGTGTTAGAAAGTTCTTTTATTTTGCATTTGCAGCAGCAGCAGGTATCTCAACGTTCTTTACCGTACCAAGACTGATTCAGGCATTTAAAGGCGGTGATGGTGCTCCAGATCTTCTGGAAACTACGGGAAATGCTGCAATTAACATTGGCGGTGAGTCATAAACACAACCTGAATCTTAAAATCCATTTTTTTTGCTCTGTTATGTGAGTAAGCTTTCGGAACAGCAATGTACAGGTATTGTTGTTCTGGTTTCATTGTTCCTTT
>NW_010938333.1:0-301 GCF_000633955.1 Camelina sativa | reverse complement strand
AGAGCAGAAGAGTGGGGTTTACATGATGATGCTCTTCTTCATTACAGAAACGCCCAGAGGATCATGAATGAAGCTAGTTCTACTCCTTCTCCTTCTTATATTAGTTTGAGGTAAGTTTGATTTACTTATATGTTAGGTTGAAAAAAAGAGTTCTTTTTATTTTATTTTAAATGTGATGAGTTTGATTGTTTTGTTGATATGGTAGTGAAAAGGAGAAGGTGAGATCGTACCGAGAGAAGATTTCTAAATGGCAGAATCAAGTATCTGAGAGATTGCAAGCTTTGGGTAAGCGTACAGGTGA
>NW_010938332.1:0-301 GCF_000633955.1 Camelina sativa | reverse complement strand
GTGTCCCAAATTTGAAGTTTGATGGGGCGTCCATCGACGGTGACCATGCGAGCACCGAACTCGACACCAATGGTGAGATCGTGGACTGGTTGGAACCTCTTGTCAGTAAATTGAAGAAGCAGGCACGATTTCCCAACACCTGTAAAAAACGAAAACCCCCACATGAAAATCGATTTCAGATCAAAAATTTAGGAATAATTATAGAAAGATATATGATCGGTGGTGGGTCTCACACCTGTGTCTCCGATGATTATGTACTTGAAGAGGTAATCGTACGACATGGTTGATGAATCAGAGAGCA
>NW_010938331.1:0-301 GCF_000633955.1 Camelina sativa | reverse complement strand
ATTTTACCATAACATCTCAAGATGGTACAAAGCTTTTCTCTATGGACAGACCAGCTGGTTTGAGTTCATCGTTAAGGCCCTTGAAACCTGCAGCAGCTCCACGTGCAAACCGTTCCAACATCTTTTCCAATCCTAATGTTACAATGGCGGATGAGACTGAGGTTAACTTGAGCGAGGAAGAAAAACAGAAATTGGAAAAGTTGCAAAGCCTTCGTGTGAAGTTTTTGAGGCTTTTGCAAAGGTTGGGGCATTCGGCAGAAGATTCAATTGCAGCGCAGGTTCTTTACCGTCTTGCACTACT
>NW_010938330.1:0-301 GCF_000633955.1 Camelina sativa | reverse complement strand
AAGAGTTTGAGAAAGATGTGGAGAGTTTAAAAGCCATTTATACCCATATTGTCCCAAAACAGACTAAAACCAAGAAAGCATTGCTTAGAAGCACCAAACAGCTTTTTTAGTGTTTCTGGGGTTAAAATGTGTCTTAATCCAATGCAACTAACTAATTATAAGAGTTTGAGATAGATGTGGAGAGTTTAATAGCCACTTAAACCCACTTTGTCCCAAAACAGGCTAAAACATGGAAAACATTGCTTAGAAGCACCAAACAGCTTTGTTAGTGTTTGTCGGGTTAAAATGTGTCTTAATCCAA
>NW_010938329.1:0-301 GCF_000633955.1 Camelina sativa | reverse complement strand
GGGCATTGTATCAATCCATCTTCTCCATTTGTTTTACTTGACGATGATGTTTGGCCCTTTTCTTTCTTGTTTCCTATGATTTTATTCAAGAGTTTGTGAGTATTGGATTTACAATATTTTTGCCATTAGAACATATTAAATTTGGCTTTACTTGTTAGGGAAGCATAGTTTTTCATCGTTATTGATAAGCAAATTACCTTTCTGCTTTTTAGTTCCTCTTTTAGCCAATAATATTGCCCAACGATTTTGTCGTGCTTCTCTTTATTCCACTAAAAATATATAATGTTAGTATAGTTTCATT
>NW_010938328.1:0-301 GCF_000633955.1 Camelina sativa | reverse complement strand
CCATTTTTTCGTTAACTCTCACTAACAATAAAATAGCAAAATTCTACAGACACAGAACTAAAGAACTTAGTGGTGAAATAACGAGAAAAGAAGTACTCTTTCCTCAGCTTTTTTCAGAATTTAATTCTTTCAGACGTAATTGATTTATAATAATGAATAATGAGAAACCAAAAAAAATAAAAAAATTTGACTTACGGGTGAAGGAAATGCTCGAAGAGCCAAGCTCTAAGGATATTAACGGAGCGTTCAGGCAGACCGCGTTGTGGCCGCCACGCTTCTTGTTCCATCATACCCATTTGGT
>NW_010938327.1:0-301 GCF_000633955.1 Camelina sativa | reverse complement strand
TATTTGCCTAAGAGGACACGAGCCAGCAGTGTATTAGGTTCCTTGAGTAGTCTCCAGGCTATTTTGGCTAGTAAGGCGTCATTGAAACGTTCCATGTCTCTAAACCCGAGCCCACCTGCATTTTTTGGTCTTGTAAGTTTTGTCCATGCTACCCAACTCATTTTTTGCTTGTCAGGTTTATCATCCCACCAAAATCTAGTTAGAACTGATTGGATTCTCTTACAAAGAGAACCTGGTAACTTGAAGCAAGTCATTGCATATGATGGCATTGAAGAAAGAACAGATTTCAGTAAGACTTGTT
>NW_010938326.1:0-301 GCF_000633955.1 Camelina sativa | reverse complement strand
TCTGCTACTCCCGTTGATAGGTTCCGACGTCGTGCTAGATCGCCTTCTCCTCCTCTCACTGCTGCTGCTAGGTAACGCAGATCGAGTTTCACTAGTGCGAAATTTATGAGTTTTTTTTAATTCGTTTTGTTGAATTTGAGCCGATACGAGAGATATATATATATATATCTAGGGTTTCGCTTGTTTGAGATTTGCATCTTAATTTTGCTAGCAATGCTTTCAAAAAATTTCAAAGTTTTGATTTTTGGGTATTGGACGATTTGATTTCAATTCAAGCATTAACAGCTCTGCAGGTGCATCA
>NW_010938325.1:0-301 GCF_000633955.1 Camelina sativa | reverse complement strand
AAGCGCATAAGACACATTCCTGGTATGGAGGAAGAAACAGAAATACGGCTACACTTACAAAGCCCATCAAGATGCAAGCAAGAATTTGTTCAAAGTAAGCAATTCTAAACCTCATGAACATTTTTGCTGTTGATCTAGTGAGATATCTTCTTCTCAGTTTAGTTTTGTTCTGTTAACACATGTGTCAAATGTAATAGCCTTCAATTTTCTTGCATAGGAAATAACGAGTGCGCCAGTTCCCCCAGGCAAAGCTTATAATGTGGAAGGGACCCATGACGTGGGAGAAGAGTGAAGACAAGCG
>NW_010938324.1:0-301 GCF_000633955.1 Camelina sativa | reverse complement strand
TCTTTTAGAGTTCGATTCTTTCGTTCCGCTACTCCGTTAGATTCTGGTGATTAGGGAGCGGTTTTCTAATGAATAATGCTTTTTTCTCTTCAAAATGCATTGAACGACTCATTATATTTTCCTCCTCTATCACTTCGAACAACTTTTATAGTTCTCTAAAGCTGGTTTTCTACTTCGAGTGTGAACTCTTTAAATCATCAATGAAGGTATCAAAGTATTTCTTACTGCCTCTAGTTTGCACATATTTAAAAATGACATAATTCTGTGTGATTTAAACCTAGAGGTTCAGTTGTTCTTTTAA
>NW_010938323.1:0-301 GCF_000633955.1 Camelina sativa | reverse complement strand
CTCTCTGGTTCGTGACACAGGTCTATTCGATTTGATAACGACACCTGCCTTTATCAGCAAGGAAATCGTTAGATGTCTTGCTCTGGTTGAGGAAGGATTACATGCTGTGGTGTTAGTTTTATCCGCTAGGAATCGGATTACGCAAGAGGAAGAGTCCGTGGTTAGTACATTGCAAAGCCTCTTCGGGAGTAGAATCCTTGACTATTTGATCGTTGTATTCACTGGTGGTGATGAGCTAGAAGAAAACAACCAGACATTGAAAACGTATTTATCCACAAGCCCTGAGTTTCTGACGGTCAGT
>NW_010938322.1:0-301 GCF_000633955.1 Camelina sativa | reverse complement strand
AAGCTTCTTCATTGTGTTCCTCTTCAGAAGAACATCTCGGTTTGAACATAAAGGACAACTCATTCCAGAAACTCTCAACTGGTGTTTTGCCTGAATAACCGAAGCGAAACCATTGCAACAAGAGCTGCGCAAAAGGTTTATTGGGAAAAGAATCTTCAGAACTTAAGAAGTGAATGATTGACTGACATTTATCTTCTGGCAACTGAGCAGAAAACCACATTATGACACACTTCAGCAAACCAAGAGGCAGGACATGTAGGCTTCTGTATAGGAGCTGCCTCTGCATTTCAATGTTGCAGTT
>NW_010938321.1:0-301 GCF_000633955.1 Camelina sativa | reverse complement strand
AGAGAACTAACCGAATGAAGGTTGATAGATTCTGATAACAAGGCAAACCTCTTCTTAATCTTCTTTGACTGACCTTGTTGGACATTCTCCAAAGTCTCCTCCTTTACAACAGAATCATTCCCCTTAAGATACTCACACTTCACATCTTTATTAGTGCAAGATTGGTTATGTGATGATTCCCCAATGGCCCCTTTGGATACCTTGCAGGGATTCTCAGAAACCGGCAAATTTCTCCATCTTCTTATACCGGATACATGTCCACCTTGTTCCACACTTGTATCCACAATCAAGAATCTCATCG
>NW_010938320.1:0-301 GCF_000633955.1 Camelina sativa | reverse complement strand
ACGGAGGTAGCCGGAGAAGAGCCGTTGCGGCGAGGGATACCGCATTGGAAAGCGCTATCGTGCGCCGAGGATCTTTGGTGTGTGAAACGGCTTGGGGAAGACTACAGTGACGGCGTTGTTGGTGACTGGACTAAATCGCCACCTGGCGTTTCTATTTTTGTAGACCCTAGAGAATTCTAAAAGTGTTTCTTTTTTCTTTTCTTAACCCTATAGTTTTCTTAATTTTAAATTAGGGTCTTTAGTTCTAATAGTTTTTAGAATTAGTATTCTTATATTTTCTTAGGTAATATTTTTTTTTTTT
>NW_010938319.1:0-301 GCF_000633955.1 Camelina sativa | reverse complement strand
GTACTTTTTTCCAGGCGGTCCTAAGTTTGAGCCTTTGCATCGTGATATGGAGAAAGGGGATGAGGACTGGAATGAATTTAATGACATCGACAAGCTTATCATTCGATCCCCTCTGCGAACTGAGTACAGAGTAGCTTTCCCCCATCTGTACAATAATAGGCCCAGGAAAGTAAAGCTCTGTGTCTATCACGTTCCTATGGTTATGTACATAAAGACTGAGGATCCTGATCTTCCTGCGTTCTATTATGATCCACTAATTCACCCAATAAGTAACTCAAATAACACTAATAAGAAACAGCGC
>NW_010938318.1:0-301 GCF_000633955.1 Camelina sativa | reverse complement strand
ACCGTTTTTTTGTTTTTGGTTGCTTGTTTGTATCCAAAAGTGTTAAGCACCTTAGTAGTACGACTAATAACGTGTATATAACGTATATATAGAGACCATGACTTAATTTATCTACTATTTTTTTCCTTTTTTTTGTCGACCACATATTTAAATGATCAAAACAAACCTTTCAAATTGGTGACCCATTATATATGATGTGAAGATTTTACAAACGAAGAACTTATTTATGAGCATAGGCATTGACATGAGACTAAGATAAATAATTCAAAACAATGACATAAACAACAGCAAAGTCTGCAAT
>NW_010938317.1:0-301 GCF_000633955.1 Camelina sativa | reverse complement strand
TTGAATTGTCATAACTTTGAATTCCCTTCCTGAAGTATTAAAGTTAGGAAATATGAGGGCCCTGTCCTTCCCTTCGGAGTCTTTCACACAAATCATATTTTTTTCTTGTCTTTGGTATTTTGGGCTTTGCATGGGTACTGTACTAAGGTCTTTCTGTTTTATTATCACAGTGAGAGTACAAAGAATTCTTTACTAGCTGTTTCACATGTACATCTCAAAAAGAAGAATAAAGGATATGCCTCCGACTTCACCAATTTGAACCCAAGGATATTGCTTTCTGGTCCTGCAGGTTTGTGGTGTA
>NW_010938316.1:0-301 GCF_000633955.1 Camelina sativa | reverse complement strand
GTCTTTGTTCAAATGCAGATCCGTATGAGCCAATTATATAATAATGCTCGTTTGATCTGATCCACGTTTTGGAGCAAAAGGGCTTATTATATTATTTTATTTGCAGAGTTGGTTGTGTTCAATTATCAGTTGTTTGAATCTGGGAAATGTATAGATAAAGATCGTTTCTTGTTGTGCATCTTGTCTGTTTCCTTTGTTATTCTGATCACTTTTCAAAAGCTTTTCCTTTGTTATTACTCCTTTGAGATCACCAAACCTGTAATTATTGGAATGAAGTCATAAGTGAATCGATATAGAGATT
>NW_010938315.1:0-301 GCF_000633955.1 Camelina sativa | reverse complement strand
CACACGGTTTGAATCTTTGAGCTCTGGTCCTCTGAAATAGACCTTTGTTGGTGTCACCTTCACCTGATGGATATAGAAATTGTCTTCCAGGGATGGTCCATCAACCCCTTTATTGTCTACCCAATCCAGTTTTTCTTGTTGGAGCCAAGCAAAAGGGTCATAGCAATAACATTCAGAAAGACCAAGTTTTCTAAAGGATGCGTCTAAAAATTTCATATCCTTTTGTGTAGAGTTGACCAGTTTAAAGAAATCTATACTTAGAGCTGGACCGAGGAGAGTCCCATTCTGCACCAAAGAATTC
>NW_010938314.1:0-301 GCF_000633955.1 Camelina sativa | reverse complement strand
TTTTTTTTTATAACTAAAATTTATAGTATTAAACTTTCAACCCATAAAAATGGGTAATGGGACAGTACATTTGAATAAATAAAGTTATGGCCCTGTTCTTTTGTTGATGGCTGAAATAGCGACTGCGACTGTGTAAAACGACAGGTAAACGTAAAAAGTATGAAAGCAAAACGAAAATTTAAAACTCTAATAAAGGTGACACCGGAGAAAATTGAAATGGGATTAAAAAAACTGGAAGCATGATATAGCGACTGTGGAGTCATCAAAAAAACCAGTGATTAGAAACTACTTTCACTGGTTT
>NW_010938313.1:0-301 GCF_000633955.1 Camelina sativa | reverse complement strand
GCCCCATGTTTCAAGGTGTGCTCAAACTTACGTCCACAAGAGCTGTAGGTTTTCGTTAAGCATCACCATAAAGCACCATAAAAATGTAACCAAATGATAAGAAACTATTATCTAAAGAAACACTTTCGAAGTACAGAAATGAAAAGCAAAACACTACAAATTAGATAAACAGGAATGAGAAAAAAGGATATCTGGACTACTAAATGAGTGCAACGCAGGTGCAGGTGAGGACTGTACTCGCCTCCTAGTCTCTCTGCCGCTTCCTTCACTTGTTTTCTCGCATCTGCAAGAAAAAAAAAAA
>NW_010938312.1:0-301 GCF_000633955.1 Camelina sativa | reverse complement strand
GTGGAAATCTCGCTTGATAAGTCACCTCCTACAACGATCATTGTTAGAGACGAGCTCATGAATTCTGTCAAAGTTCACGTATCTTACCCACGCTTGCCTCCGAAGCTCTGTAATTGTAACAGGTTTGGACACTTGTTGAACAGATGTCCCAAGCCTCTTATGAAGAAGAAGGCTGTGATGGATCGTAAGAGTGGTTTTTCGGCTGGTGGAACTGCAACAACTGACACGACAATCCCACTGGGTTCGGGGACAGAGACTATCACGGAACCAGAGAAGTTGGAGTCTGAAGGAAAGGCTGCCT
>NW_010938311.1:0-301 GCF_000633955.1 Camelina sativa | reverse complement strand
AGTTGGGTACGTATTTTAAAACTTCTACTATTCATAATCGATTTGTCTTGTTCGAAACACTAATATATTTCAAGAAACAACACTTTAATGAAAATAAACTGGATTACCAAACTTAAGATAATTATAACATCTTTATTGGTATTTTTCTTTTAAAGTGATAATTTATGAATATTTCAAGTTCCTATACGTAATAACAGTGTCTTGTATTTTTTATATACCCTGCCCGCATTCACGTGTATCCATCCGTACGTCTACGCAACCGAACAAATAATGATAGACTAGGAGTTAAGCACAAAGAAGA
>NW_010938310.1:0-301 GCF_000633955.1 Camelina sativa | reverse complement strand
CAAATTGTGGATTGATAATTTAATTGAAGTAAAAAGTACTACATCACATAGCTACTCATCCACATGATTGATATCCAATGTTTTAAATAAATCAGTGTTGTCTTTTTTTTTCCCAACCATTTTGTGTGTATATGTTTTTGTTCCAACACAAAACATGATGCAACAAGCTCGTGTTGTCTATGGATTTGATTGTGTGGTTGTTGTATGATGGTTCTTTGGTCTGTGTACATTGGTATCCACAAAAAAATATCCACAAAACATACTTTTCTATCTAAAAAATTGCACTATAACCCCGATCAAT
>NW_010938309.1:0-301 GCF_000633955.1 Camelina sativa | reverse complement strand
TATACGTATATCCTCAACGACGAAACCTAAAAAGGAGATATCTTGCTTAACAAGCCTCTGAAGAAGGCTAACAGCTTCATTGTGAATCTCATTCATTTCAAACCCTGGACTAGTGATGGATTCTAGAGCGAAGGACAAGTGTGTCCCAGTGGAAGAATAAAATGTATCTTTCAAAGCGGACCAAAGACCTCCATAATGCTTCTTCATTCTGTCTACTCCATACTTCATAGCGCAATCTTTCAGACATTTCAAAGAATCAACCTAGACAGATTTGAGTGGAACAAAAATAACTACACTTGTC
>NW_010938308.1:0-301 GCF_000633955.1 Camelina sativa | reverse complement strand
AATATTAAAATTTCAAAATTAAATTTCAATTTATAATTATATATTATAGAATGCTTTGAAATTAGTAAAATAATTTGAAAGTTTAGGTTACAAATAAAAGTCAAATTATCTTTGAAATAATAATAAATATATATGAGCTAAAACTACATAGATATTATTAAACATGTATAACTCTGTTTTTAAAAAAAGAAAAAAAAACACAACCATAAAAAAAAAAAAATTATATATATGAAAAATTTTAGGTTATTGTATAACGTTGGATATTGAATATTAGATTACTGAATTAAAGAATTTTAGGTTC
>NW_010938307.1:0-301 GCF_000633955.1 Camelina sativa | reverse complement strand
TGTAAATATTATCCTATATAAAAAAAATTCAAGCTATAATATTTCCCTATTTTTAACAATAAAAAGGATACTCACCCATATTTTCAAAATTTAAGAGAAAATTTAGTGGAAACATAAGAATGAATCTTGTTCTCCACAATACTAAAACCCATTCTCTATACTTGTTGGTTTTATATAAAACAAATCATTACAAAATAGAGATATACATGGACTTCTCAAATATAGATATTATATTAGTCTTTAATACTACTAAAGAAAAATTAATAAAACAGAAACTATAAAAACACTTATCAATCAAATT
>NW_010938306.1:0-301 GCF_000633955.1 Camelina sativa | reverse complement strand
TTTTTTTTTTGTTGAGTCATTTAACATTCAAGTGAATCATTTAGAGAAAGCTTTTGAATGGATTATTTGAATGAACATGCTAACTGGTGAAACGAACAAGACCTTGTCACTTTCGTTAACCAGAACTAAACTATCGTTTAACCAGACAAATTTTCATTTTTTTTCTTCATTAGATAGGACTATAGGAGTAGTTTGCACTTTACACGCCGTTCATTATTTGACGAGACATCCACATACCACATCCACATGCATGTATTATTATGTGATAAGTTTTGAATTATTACACGATCAATCGTTGTCT
>NW_010938305.1:0-301 GCF_000633955.1 Camelina sativa | reverse complement strand
TTTTATTCGCAGGATGTGGTTGCTGCGGCAACTTAACGAACATGCTCAATGTCACAATGTCACAATGATCGTTAAAGAACAAACGAAGAGGCAACGACACACACACTCTCGCAATCCGAAGTCATACTTCAACATCCAAAACCGAGATCATCACAAAAGAAAATAATAATAATAATAAACAAGTCAATAGCGCAATTTTTTTGTTTTTAAAGTCTTATTTGTTATAGATAAACATATACCATTTAAAACATAATGTTATGAAATTATTTACTATATTAATATAATGATTATCAACCAATTT
>NW_010938304.1:0-301 GCF_000633955.1 Camelina sativa | reverse complement strand
GCTCGTAAGGTTGCTGCGAAAGATAGGAATGTTCAGTGGGTGTTTCTGGGTTGTCCTGGTGTTGGAAAAGGTACTTACGCTAGTAGACTGTCGACCCTTCTCGGTGTTCCTCATATCGCTACCGGTGATCTCGTCCGTGAGGCGTTAGCTTCTTCTGGACCTCTCTCCCAAAAGGTGCGACCTTTTTCTCTTTTTTGACTTTCCCTGTGATTGAGATTTGAGACAAGATCTCTTCTTTGTTCGGTTTTGGATCCAAGTAGTCTGAAATTAACATCTTTTCATTGGATCTGAAGAATTTAAT
>NW_010938303.1:0-301 GCF_000633955.1 Camelina sativa | reverse complement strand
TTTACCTGTTGCTGTGTTTAGGCGAGCCAAAAAGGCACATAATACCTTGCAAGCAACCGGAAGTCACCAGATGTTTGTTTTGGACCTGTGACAGCATGGAACCAAGCCGGTGTATTTGCAAAAGAGTTTATAAACCCGTTGCATCGAAGTTTTGTCTTTCTCACCCTCAGCCATTGTAAGGATGTTTTGGGTTTTGTGACGTCTGGTTAGGTTGAGATTGCTGTGGGCCTGAAAGGTTTAGTGGCTGTGTGTTGTAGTGTGAGAAAGGCTGCGAGTAAAGCGAATTTGGGAGACCCTGAGC
>NW_010938302.1:0-301 GCF_000633955.1 Camelina sativa | reverse complement strand
TATGTTGTATTTTATTTGATAATGAATTATGTCGAGACAAAATGTGGAAGACTTTAAAGTAAAATTTAAGTGAAACAATCTAGAAGAATTTATTGTTCGTTAAAATTCTTGTGTGAAAACAAATCTAGAAGAATTTATTGCTCGTTAAAATTCTTATGTGAAACAATCTAGAAGAATTTATGATTCGTCTATATGTAAATGTGAAACGAATATTATGATGTGAGTAATCAAAATACTCAATCAATCCTCAAAAATTTGTTACAAACTAGTAACAATTACCTTGTGGAGAATAAAAGACAAA
>NW_010938301.1:0-301 GCF_000633955.1 Camelina sativa | reverse complement strand
TGGTTGTGATTTAAAAATAAACAAAACAAGTTGAATAAAATATCCAGATGAAATTTTTACTATTTTACACAACACTTGTCGAAAAGATAAAACTAAAAGAAAAAACAAATTCAAAGTGAAATGTGCATCCACTATATTGGAGAGAAATGAACATTTTGAAAAATGTGTAAGGTAATAGATCGAACATGCTACATCTTAATATCTTATGTTGTCGGGCGGGAATCTAGGATTCATAAAAATAATGAAAGAGACTATAGTTTATCAAAAATATTTATAAATCATTAATACTCACCAATTTTGA
>NW_010938300.1:0-301 GCF_000633955.1 Camelina sativa | reverse complement strand
TTCTTGGTTCTCTTATAAGCTGAGACAATGTGCTCAATCGAGAGCTTTTTAAAACTTGGATCAAGCGCCACAACTCGAAAGCCTAACCCGAAACCTATCCCCCAACACCTCTTCCTCACATGATCACCGCAAGCCCTTTCAAGATCCTGTATAAAGCTGCGCGCCCAATACGCAACATCATGTGTGCTCACATATTTGTAGTGCTTCTCGTGACGCATCTGCTTCTCTGCTTCTGAAACTATCAATGCATAGTCCATGGCTTCAGTCACAGCATCTATGTTCCATGGATTCACTCTAATGG
>NW_010938299.1:0-301 GCF_000633955.1 Camelina sativa | reverse complement strand
AAATTTTATTTTCTTAAAGGCAAAAGCAGATACACATTTTTAAAGGTTTTACTGACGGAATCAAAATAAAAGTAATAGCTTTAAAAATGTCATTGTTGATGAAAGTAGAAACCATGATGATGATGATGATGATATTATATCTTGGCAAATATTCATCTTCACACGTATATCATTGGTTCATAACCGTTGGTTGGTCCACAACTTTGAACAAGTTCAGATTCTTTTGGATTGTGTTTTGTACCAACCACTCGAATTAGTCAATATTCCATTATATCCAACCTCAAATACTATTTTCCTTTTT
>NW_010938298.1:0-301 GCF_000633955.1 Camelina sativa | reverse complement strand
GTCTGACCAGATTAGTGCACAACGGTTTCGTTGTTATGTCTAAATAGTAATAATCATAAGGAAGAAAAAAAAACACAGACATTCAAATCCTAAACAATTCCATATAAAACAAGTTGAATGAATATGTAACAATAACAACACAACAAACACAATTAGCTTTTGTTACCTTTTAAATTTTGATCATTATCTCAGGAGAAGAGAGCCCTTACGTACACCTTCAAGAAGCACGATTGAAGTTAACAAGAGTTAGTACCCGTTCACCTTTTTCCAGGCTCCATACGTACACCTTCAAGAAGCTCCT
>NW_010938297.1:0-301 GCF_000633955.1 Camelina sativa | reverse complement strand
AGGCTAATCTCTATCTTAGTAGCCAAACACCAGACTTGGTGACCAAGCTGTCATCATCACCGAGGCTTTTCTCTACTCACATGCCGTTGCTTACGCTGCAAGAAACACTTAAAGACTCTCCTTGCAAGATCGTGTACTTGTGTAGAAATGTGAAGGACGCGTTAGTGTCTCGTTGGTTTTTCAGGTGCAGCTACCTGAAAAAAGAAGTAGAGAGACACGTTCTTGAGGCTATGTTTGAGTCGTTCTGCAGCGGAGTTAGCTTTTACGGTCCATTCTGGGACCAAGTCTCGAGCTATTGGAG
>NW_010938296.1:0-301 GCF_000633955.1 Camelina sativa | reverse complement strand
CCCTCTTGATTGGGAAGCAGCAATTGCATGACAGAGATTCACGTTCTGCTCATGGTAAGATTCGATTTTTCCCCTCTTTCAATTGTTCGATTCGATTTTGGGATTCAACTTTCTTAAAAAATTGATTAGAAATTTCTTATTTTGAACATCTCATCATGACCTAATTGTTGAAAAAGTTTACGAACCTCTTTAACTTTCTCTAGCAATGATGTTATTCATTTCTTTTTTTGCCATATAGCAGTTACAAACGCATCAAAGCTAGAAACTTTAATCTTAGACACAATCCAGCTTTTGTTTCTAT
>NW_010938295.1:0-301 GCF_000633955.1 Camelina sativa | reverse complement strand
AGGATCATATTCTCAATTGGAACAGGTAACCCAGGGACCTTCCATGGGATATTAGCTTTCCAGCACCGCCATGCCTCACTAAGGTGCTGCAATATGGTCCGGGCTTTATTTTGCTTGATACCCTCTGCACATTAGCGAAAAATGTTAACCAAAGAATAAAGCAAAGGCATTCCATAACACAAGAAAAAACAATATTATAAGAAAATAAACCTGGCATGGCATCAAGGACGTCATGCATGACAGCAGCTCGAAGCTCCAAATCAAAATGGCTTTCAACTCTCTGTTTTGTGACTGTTTTGGC
>NW_010938294.1:0-301 GCF_000633955.1 Camelina sativa | reverse complement strand
GTATAAACTTTGCGATCCTTTCAACATTGTTGTTCCTCTACACTGGTTATTAGAAAGCTTCTGTGTTTGTGTAAGCTGCCTAAAACGAATTGTCTTACCTTCTTGATCATTTGCTTACTCCAGATTTTGTTTTTGTTTTACTTTTTTCATGTGTTTAGGCATGGGAATGCACTCCTGGGAAAGAAGTGATTTGGAATCTATTAACTTTGTTCACAACTTCTGGAATGTTGTTTCTGGAAGTAAGCTTGGTAGCCTTTCTCTTCCAAGGAAACTATGCAAGCGGTGCTGAAGCATTAACACG
>NW_010938293.1:0-301 GCF_000633955.1 Camelina sativa | reverse complement strand
AAGTTACAGTTACAGCGGCGTCAGTCAGTGAATCTAATTCTGTCTGATTACGTCCAGACGCGTGGGTGCGTGACGTTAAGCTCGCACCTTAAAAGAGAGTTTTTTTTTTTCTTGATTTTTCGGATACTTTAAATATACTTTAATTAGGATGTCTACACAATAATTACTAGCTGTAATATCATACGTACAGACAAATTGTGTTTATCTGTAGATAGTAGTAATAAGTTGATTGAGTTTGGTAGAATTTTCCATATCTAAGAGCATGATTACTGGTGTAACTCTTTGGGTTACTCTCTATATT
>NW_010938292.1:0-302 GCF_000633955.1 Camelina sativa | reverse complement strand
TACAAGACAGAACACGGAGTAGAAGGACGACATGGACAAGACCACCCCCTGGTATAATAAAATGTAATTATGATGCAGCATTTGATCCTCTTACACATCAAGCAAAATGTGGATGGGTTTTACGGGATCATAATGGCAGTACTTATGGATGGGGAGCTACTATCATAGGATACGCTATGTCTCCTCTAGAAGCGGAAGCCAAGGCTCTCCTAATAGCACTCCAACATACATGGATTCGGGGTTTCAACTCAATGATATTTGAAGGGGATAATGATTCGCTCACAAGTATGCTAAACACTAAG
>NW_010938291.1:0-302 GCF_000633955.1 Camelina sativa | reverse complement strand
TGAAAAATCTCATGTTTCTTCAGGTGGTACGCTTTATATCGAAGGTGACACTGCTTGCTTCAGGTGGAGCTGGGCATATCTATCCATCAACCACAAATCCTCTGGTAATATTTTCTTTAGCTTAACTACAAAACATTGTATCAGTAGAACGAATGAGCAGGAGTAGCATAACATTAAAAAGTTTCTGATATATTTTTCTCCATTTTTATTATCTACTTGGTTTTTGTATAGGTGGCTACTGGAGATGGGATGGCTATGGCTCATCGAGCTCAAGCTGTGATCTCAAATATGGAGTAAGTAAA
>NW_010938290.1:0-302 GCF_000633955.1 Camelina sativa | reverse complement strand
TATATAAATAATCTGTGTTCTTTGGATAAAAACAAAATCTAATTATCAAACCTCACGACGAATAGTTGTCATTAACGTAAAATTGAACTGGCTGTCATTAATATTGAATGGTATTAGTCACGGACTATATAATATAATTCGTCATTTAAGAAAGAATTGAAAAAGCTGTTTTAGTGCTAATAATGCTTATTAAACATATGGTTGTTGGTGATCACATCCACTTGCTTATTATCTTTTGAAAACTTTATTGAATTATTTGATTCTTCAGCTACTAATTTTGATTATGAGAAAAGTGACGCATA
>NW_010938289.1:0-302 GCF_000633955.1 Camelina sativa | reverse complement strand
TAGCATTGCCACTTTTATATATGAATTTATGAATTTATATTCTGTTTACGTATGAATTTTGTACCATATTTTTATTTTGCCAAATAATTTATTGAGAAACAGGAGCTGATTCATACCATATTTTTATTTTGCCAAACAGAGTTGTGGTCAAACAGTCGTTAACCTAGTTGCAAACTAGTCATCATGTAGTCGTTAATTTTCGGGTTAAATTCTCTTTTACTCTCTACTCTCCAACAATTGATGTCAAATGCTCTTCTTATAAAACTGAATTTTGTTATTAATTATTTTAAATCAAAAAATTA
>NW_010938288.1:0-302 GCF_000633955.1 Camelina sativa | reverse complement strand
AGAGCTTCATAGATAAAGTTGAGCTCAACCTCTAAGATTCTTAAAGCTTCGTCTGCGTCCAGAGAGCTAAAGAATCTCTTGCTCTCAGCTCGTTCTTGAAACGTAAAGATGAGATCAACCACAAGACCTTTGAAGATATTGAAGTACTTATAAGCATACTGGAGAATATTGAGTGGAGTGAGCTCCCTTGGAGGCCTAACCTGAGCAGTGGCTTTTGGATCTTTCTCAGGCTCTCCAATCTTGATAATCTGTGTAGGCATCTTCATATCTTTCTTGGCTGCGTATTCCTCCATGAGCTTCGC
>NW_010938287.1:0-302 GCF_000633955.1 Camelina sativa | reverse complement strand
GGTGCGCCACACAAACACTTATTGTGGACATAGGAATAAGAATCAAACGTCTGAAGTTTCCCTCCATTGGGTATGTGTCCACACAGTTTGTTGTAGCTAACATTGAAGAACTGCAGAGGAGTCTCAGTCCACTGAACCGGAATATTCCCTGTGATACCATTGTGGTTCAAGTCCAATACACCAAGTGTCTTAGGTAACTCAACCTTTGAGATATCGAACTGGAACATGTTTCTTGATAAATCAATGGACCATGTCGTTTTGTTGGCTCCAAAGAACATCGAAGCATCACCTTCGAGCTTGTT
>NW_010938286.1:0-302 GCF_000633955.1 Camelina sativa | reverse complement strand
AGTAATATGTAATGGCAAAGAGGTCGTATACTCGTATGTTGGCTTTTAGTTCATAGGTCGTACGTATCTGTAAATTTACCAAGCAATTCAAACTTGTAGTAAGTTAAATAATTAAAAATGTATCTTGTCAATAACGTGTGTATATAAGAAACTAGGACCATGAAAGATGATAGCAGCAAGATAATAACATAGTTAAATTGGCCTTGCTCTATAAATATCGGCAATGAAACACTTTAGATGATCACAACATACCGGGACGAAAACAAAAATGAGTTCGAAAACATCATATATAGTTTCTTTTA
>NW_010938285.1:0-302 GCF_000633955.1 Camelina sativa | reverse complement strand
TGAAGCAAATGTAAGTTTCGTACCACATTATTATTGTCTTTTTTTTTTTGTCTGCTACAGTTTCTTTTTTCCTCAAAGGATCTTTCTTTTTGGGTTTTTATTTGATGTTTGGTTGATTCTTTGCTTGGGTTGTGATTTGTGAAAGTTGTTTTATTCTAACTTCAAGTCTTGATTTTTTTGTTATTTTACTTTGATTTTCACAAAATGTAAGTTTTAAAGAGATTAAAGATTCTTTCTTCTTTTTGCCTCTTCTTTGTTTGTCTCATTAATTGAAGAGCAATAGTTGTTATACTGTACTTACT
>NW_010938284.1:0-302 GCF_000633955.1 Camelina sativa | reverse complement strand
CCACGCGCATAAGAAAGCACGTCAGTGTTTGCTAAATGCCATCATCATCGCCTTTTTTTTTTTTTTGTGTGTGTGCTGCCTTTCTCCGAAAGCAGTCTCACTACGGCAACAACACACTACCCTACGCCCCCCTCCTTGGCCCTTCCCACCATCAGCATTAAATTCTCTCTCTCTCTTCGCTTCTTCTGGTTCGAATTCACTTTACTCTCTTCTCTTCTCCTCTCTCTCTCTACCACTCTGATACCTTCGCCGGAGAAGCTCTCGTTCTCTGTATCGTCGGTGAAGCTCGACTCTGTTTCCTG
>NW_010938283.1:0-302 GCF_000633955.1 Camelina sativa | reverse complement strand
ACTACACATAACCATTCGATGGAGTGACCTTCGAGATGATGCCATGAGGCAATTTTACTGTCTCGCCAACTGTCTAAGCCAGGCAACACTTCTTTATAAGCAGGGATGTTAGCAGGAAAAATCTTGGCAATTCCATCTCCTGGTAGGAGGAACTCTGGCTCATCCAAACTCGACTTTTTTATTGCTTTGTTGTGTTTTCCATTCACCTTTGGGACCCAAACGCTTCCATTTTGAGACGTGGGTGTTGTATCTCTACCTTTTTCTTGTGACGTATCTCTGCTTTTGTCTTGTGACTGGAATTG
>NW_010938282.1:0-302 GCF_000633955.1 Camelina sativa | reverse complement strand
AATCTCAACAAACCCATATCCGAAAAAACACAAGCTACACCAAGGAAACAGGTCGGAGCAAATGCAAAGGTGGCTGGAGATTCACTTAAACCGAAGTCTAAGCAGCAAGAAACACAGGGTCAGAACGTAAGAATGGCTAAGCCTAACGCAGTTTCTCGATGGATTCCTTCAAATAAGGGCTCATATAAAGATTCTATGCATGTGGCGTATCCCCCAACAAGAATTAACAGTGCCCCTGCTTCAATTACTACTTCTCTCAAGGATGGCAAAAGAGCTACATCACCTGATGGTGTGATTCCAAA
>NW_010938281.1:0-302 GCF_000633955.1 Camelina sativa | reverse complement strand
GATATAACACTTCTTGATCCTTGTACCTACATTTCATCTCTATGCTAGTTTCTCATGGAAATGTTTCTGGCAAGGTTCAGTTATCTAACTACTTTGGACATTTGGTACTGTAGATATGGTCAATTTGATAGCGCAAAGGAAACTTTTGAAGTAATAGCCGACTACGAGAGCATGCTAGATCTTTTCATATGCCACCTCAACCCTAGTGCTATGCGTCGTCTTGCCCAGAAATTGGAAGAAGAAAGCGGAGATCCCGAGTTAAGACGATATTGTGAAAGGATTTTACGAGTACGGTCTACAGG
>NW_010938280.1:0-302 GCF_000633955.1 Camelina sativa | reverse complement strand
AGGCTAAAACCGAGAAAACGTTGATTTAAAGCAGTTAACAGCTATGTACTCTCTCTAGGGTCAAAATATATAACAATCCAATCCATTTAACTAATTATAAGAGTTCGGGTTGAATTTGGAGTGTTTAGACAACACTTATACCTATTTTGTTCCAAAACAGGCATAAAACGAGAAAACAGGCTAACACCGAGAAAACATTAATTCGAAGCAGTAAACAGCTTGGTTTGGGTTTTTAGTGTAAAAATGTGTGACAACCCAGTACAGTTAACTAATTGTAAGAGTTCGGGAGGAATTTGGAGTGT
>NW_010938279.1:0-302 GCF_000633955.1 Camelina sativa | reverse complement strand
CACCACCATCCGTTACGTGCCGAACCTTCCTTTTTGCGTACGTGTGGAGAGGATCTCCTTCTTTAGGCATTTATACTCTTACCCACCAAAGCCAACTTGTAATGGATCCTTTTGCTCTGCTTTTATCATAATATCTCCAATGGTGTCAAATTTGTCTAATCTTCAACGTATTTATTAGTGTTTTTCATTTTTATTTCGACACGTTTGTCATTTCTCCACCTCACATGAACATTCATCATAATCTCGTATATTATTTTCATTGATTTCTTACGCATCTTGAAAACCAAAGAGCACTTATCTAT
>NW_010938278.1:0-302 GCF_000633955.1 Camelina sativa | reverse complement strand
TCCTCTTCTTCATTGATTCTTTCTTCGTATGCCTTTAATCTTCCAACAATATCTTCAAAAGTTGTTGTATTCAGGTCGAGAACTTTTTCAAGAGATGCAACGATGTGTATAAACTTCTTTCTTGGCAAAGTTTTAAGAAATTTATTGACTAGTTTTGATTCATCAATCGTTTCTCCAAGAGCTGCAGATTTTGAAGAAATTTCAGAGAGTTTACCAGAGAAAGTATCAATCGTCTCTCCTTCCTTCATCTTAAGCTTATCAAACTCAGTCATAAGTGTTTGTAATCTAGCTTCCTTTACTCT
>NW_010938277.1:0-302 GCF_000633955.1 Camelina sativa | reverse complement strand
TTGTGTTTAGAATTCAAGCTCTCAAACTTAATATTCAGATCATTATAAGAAGAATCCAGCCTCTGGGTTGGCGTAGTCTCATGAAAAAGCTATGATGCAGTAGTTGCTAATTGGACAAACAAATGGGCAGCTTTAGACAGCAAACAAGTTGACTGAACTATGATATGAGACTACGTCCCATGATATCACGTGTCAAGACACGCCAACCCGTGCATTACCGGATTCCTCATGCTTTCGCACTTCGTCCTGCACGTTGTGCATTACCGGATTCCTCATGCTTTCACACTTCTTCCTGCACGTTG
>NW_010938276.1:0-302 GCF_000633955.1 Camelina sativa | reverse complement strand
AAAGGTCTTTAAAAAGACCACAAGATGGAATATAAAGAGTAGCAGTTTTAATAATCATTACCTCTCTTATGAATGGTTATTCTCTTGTGAGTGTCTTCTGTGCTCTCTATCACCATGGTGACTACTACCTCTGCTCGTCTTGTTGTGGCCTTCTTCACCATTCTCACTATTGTGGCGTCTCTTTCCTTCTGTCTGCTTTTCAGGAGGGCTTCCCATTTTTCTCTTTCTGCTATGCATCATCGGGGACACATCGTTTACCATTTCGCCTTCCTCTGTATGTTTGACTTCTCCTTTAACATCTA
>NW_010938275.1:0-302 GCF_000633955.1 Camelina sativa | reverse complement strand
GCACCTGATATCGCAGTAAAATACTATACCGGAAGTGACTTGTACTTATTTGGTGAGTTTATCCTTCCGGATTATGTCACTCTTCTCCAGAGTTTTAGAGGTTTCTTTTCTTTGATTAGTAGTCTCTCAAACTGGCACATGTATGTTGTCTGCAGATGAGTTCCAAACATCCAGAGCTCCCAACACTCGAAGACCAGTAATAGGTAGCAATTTTAGTTTGTTCTTTTAATCTCTGAATTAAATCCACTAATTGCTAAAAAGGTTTATGATCCATGGTTGTGAGTCAACGTTCTAGAAAAGAA
>NW_010938274.1:0-302 GCF_000633955.1 Camelina sativa | reverse complement strand
GTGCCCGCCACCCATGCCCTCCAGAGCACGGAGTAGCTCGTTGTGACGCTCACAATACATCAGAGGAATACTATGTACGTGCCTTCCGTTCCCTGCTTGCTTTCAGCGGAGAGGCGGGCGCAGGGGCGGCGGAGAGGGGTGTTGGAGAGGGAGGAAAAACAGATCGTCACCAGGGGTTCGCACGTGGTCCCCCACCGTACTACTGATCTGGCCCAATGGTGCTTACGTGCCCAGTGCTGATGGGATGGGCGGTTTTCACCATGGTATGAACGATCCATGACTTCTGCGACGCTGCAAATGGC
>NW_010938273.1:0-302 GCF_000633955.1 Camelina sativa | reverse complement strand
GCGAGCAATATCATTATGTTCGAGGATATCTTCGTGGTCAATAAGCTAGACCCTGATGGTAAAAAGTTCGATAAAGGTATTTACTTTCTTAAACCTCGCCACTTAAATCGACGATTTTTTCAGTAGCTGTCTCGTTTCTGTTTTGGTGAATGAGTTCTTTCGTTCGTTTATCCCTTTTGTTTTTGGTCTGAGTGATTGGGTACTGTGGAAAAATCTGAACTTCAAAGTCTTTAGTCTTCAAATTGAGTAGCTTTCTTTGAAACCTACAATGATTTGTGTCGTGGGGGTTTGTTGTGTTTGGT
>NW_010938272.1:0-302 GCF_000633955.1 Camelina sativa | reverse complement strand
GCCCCCATTGAGGACCACATCATCAAATATCTCAACGAGGATGACCACAATATGGTACAAGAAGGGTTAGGAATCACGGTCGATGTGTACGACCACGACACTGACTCTTCATACCAGCTGCTTCTAAAGAGATGGACCAAGTTGAATAGTTATGTTTTAAATGGAGGATGGCCTATATATTTTGTCCGTAGAAGAGGTTTGAGAAAAGGAGATGAAATTGGACTATTTTGGGATCGTTTCGCTTCGAGGCTCCACTTTCGTGTGCTTTCTCGTGCACCTACATAAGTTTTTGTAGATCAGAA
>NW_010938271.1:0-302 GCF_000633955.1 Camelina sativa | reverse complement strand
GTGACTGAGTATGAAAAGTAAAAAATACAACATAATGAAGACAACTCACCTGCCTCAAGGTCATTAACCTATAAAGATTTCGTCCTTTCACTAGTAACGGATACAGAGGAGGCAATTTCTGTGTTCCCTCGCACCAAAGCACTTCAATCTTTGGTAAAGACACAAACCATAGAGTTTAGTTTATGAGACTGGAAGTCAGAATTAACCAGTCAACAAATATAGAATGGATCAAAAGCAAATCACAGAATGAAGATGAGCATTTGAGGTCGGTCATACTTACAGTGAAAGTGTGTTGCTGTTTA
>NW_010938270.1:0-302 GCF_000633955.1 Camelina sativa | reverse complement strand
TCTCCCAAGAAACCATTTCTCTCTCTCTTTCCCTGATCAAACCTTTCTGACGAACTAAAAAATGAAGAGTCGGAACAGAAACCTAGCCACACTGAGTTTGATGATAATTACGGTATTGACATTGACGAAGATCGTGGGAGGGCAAGAAGCACTACTAGGTAAGAAAGTAATTCCGCTATGCCACAGAGAATGTATGCCAATATGCATGAAAGTGACCGAAGCCACGCAAGAGATTTGCGATAATGCATGTCAAGCAGGTTGTGTCCAGCTTCAAGGTCGAGGCACTGGACTTTCAGCCACGG
>NW_010938269.1:0-302 GCF_000633955.1 Camelina sativa | reverse complement strand
GAAAGAAGATGGTTGATTCGAAGAAGAGGCTTACCTCTGCCTCGAAAAACACCAGACCTTCTCTAAGCCGTTCCGCTAAGGTTCTCCCCCTTACAACAACAACCCACGCTTCTTCTTTGTTTTTTTTTGTTGGGTTTGAATTTTGACTGAAGAAATAAACTAGGGTTTTAATTTCTATGCGAATTTTGCTCTAAAGTATCAAACTTTTTGTTGTTGTTGACTAAGGTCTCTGTTGGTCAAGAGTATGGAGAAGGACTTGTGGGCTCGAAGATTAGAGTCTGGTGGCCTATTGACCGCAAGTG
>NW_010938268.1:0-302 GCF_000633955.1 Camelina sativa | reverse complement strand
CTAAAACAATATGCATTGCCCTTACTTTGTGATATGGCGCATGCATCTCGGAATTCAAGGGAGCAGTTACGTGCACATGGCGGTCTGGATGTTTACCTGAGTTTACTCGATGATGAATATTGGTCCGTAATAGCCTTAGATTCAATCGCTGTTTGCTTGGCGCAAGACAATGACACCCGCAAGGTGGAGCAGGCGTTGCTCAAGAAAGATGCAATTGAGAGATTAGTTAACTTCTTCCAGAGCTGCCCAGAGAGACATTTTGTGCACATTTTGGAGCCATTCTTGAAGATAATCACGTATGT
>NW_010938267.1:0-302 GCF_000633955.1 Camelina sativa | reverse complement strand
ATTCCCTTGTTTTTGTCAAGTGGCTTTAGTCTTAGTTTAGCGGATGAAAGGAACAAATTTGGTTTGATGTTATCTTTTGTACAGGTTGAGGTTGATGAGACTGGAAAGAGTTCAAGTTACAACCCGATAAGTGACTCGAGCTGTTGTGCATCTTCTGTTACCAGTGATGATGGACAGGGGACAAGAGCCCCAAGTGTGGTTGCGAGGCTTATGGGTTTAGAGTCTCTACCGGTACCAAATGTCCAGGAACCTCGGTTCAATCCCGATCTTGATCCGTTTTTCCTCAGACCTTCACGAAACAC
>NW_010938266.1:0-302 GCF_000633955.1 Camelina sativa | reverse complement strand
AGTCACCATCTCTTTCTCTCAATATTTTGGAAAGTTGTGGAAGTTAGTATGATCTCCCAAACTCTCAATCCTATTTATACAGGATTATTGGAAGTAACCGTCGCTGAATCCACTAATCAGAGTGCAGCGTGATTTTCGCGAGGTCCCGAGAATAATTCTCAAAGACCGCGCAGCGCATTTAATAAAGCACGTTCATTATTTCCAGAACGGAAAAAGGAAATTCCTTCAAAAACAAAAAAAAACAAAAAAAAAAAGAAAAAACTATATACTCATACGTATACCTTAGCCCGACTGGGACTAAG
>NW_010938265.1:0-302 GCF_000633955.1 Camelina sativa | reverse complement strand
GGAACCCAAATATCACCTTGGATGTACTGAGCCGGTGTGAACATGAGGACTTCTTCGTCGCTCAATGTCTTGATTCCAGCCCAAGTAACCCGATTTGCAAGACCGGCTCCTGGTCCTACGTTTTTGACCTCGGAGTAAAACAATGTCTTGAGGCCGAAGTCACCGAGCCATGGTAGCCATCCTTGTGGCTGGATGAAATCTGGAATGAAAGTGTTCATGATGATGGTCTTTGAATACTCCTTCCATGGCCTTCCGAGATAGGCTTTGCTGGTTTCCTTGACAGCCAAGTAATCTGGTTCACC
>NW_010938264.1:0-302 GCF_000633955.1 Camelina sativa | reverse complement strand
CTTCAGACGGGCCATATCTACACGCACGCTTACCCTTTACTTGTTCTACAACCTTCTGGTCTTAAGAAAAGAGGGGAGCTTCACTTAGCCGTGAAATTTACCTGCACATCGGTCTCCAGTATGCTTTTGAAATACACCAAGCCTCTCTTGCCTAGATTGCATTACATACAACCGTTACCTGAAAACCATCAGGAAATGCTTAGGGGGGAGGCTCTCAAGATAGTCGTGTCTCGTTTAGGGAGGTCTGAGCCACCGCTGAGACGGGAAGTGGTTGAGTATATGGCAGATTCGAGAAGTCATTT
>NW_010938263.1:0-302 GCF_000633955.1 Camelina sativa | reverse complement strand
TATCTAGGTACGTGCCTATATGAGCGTAACTAAAACGTTAACTTATCAATTTCACTTCTTCTAATACGTACTGACCATAGATCTACCGGATGAGGACTAAGTTCCGAGGAGCTGATGAATGAAATAATTATTATTTGTCTGATACTAAAATAATGTCGGAAAAAATTGCTATTTTACTCCAATTTTCAATGTCACGTCCTAGATGATTGTATTATGTGCTAGGCATCGGAAAACTTGGATTTTTTTTTTTTTTTGGGGGCAAAAGTTTCTATATATATCTATATATATAACAAGTGTTATTA
>NW_010938262.1:0-302 GCF_000633955.1 Camelina sativa | reverse complement strand
AAGAGGTCAAGCGACTAGATCGACCTCATCGCGTTGAGGGTAAACCACATCAAGCCTCATCATACTCTTGTACTGATCAGGTACCGGTGCACCACCTTGAACACACATCTCCACAACCGCAGGAGCCTTGCCGTAGAACCTCGTCAAGCTATTATCAAGAACAGAACCATCAGTAGGATCCCTAACATGCCACACATAGTTTGGACCAACCACATCATCAATAGTAGCTTCTTGCCACGCATGCATTCCGTCTCGCATCTGATGCTTTGTCGCTTTACACATCCTCACTTTGTGTCCCTTTG
>NW_010938261.1:0-302 GCF_000633955.1 Camelina sativa | reverse complement strand
TATGGATGCGGCATATAAAAGGGTGGAAGATAGGGACCGTAAGGGAACAAATTTAGAGGGAATTGTTGCCTAAAAAGGTGCATTGCCTGTTGATAGGCTGCTATGGAGTACTGATCAGGATAGGAGATAGGTTGAGCATCACAATTTGGGGCCTGCAATTACCAACAAAATATAAAAGACAGTGATTAAGCTTGTATTTAAATATTCAGGCAAAAAGCAAAAAAAGACACTGTATGGGGATTCTTGAACATAACCAACCTGATGAGTGTCTGTGAGTGGTTTATCTCCTTCCGAACCTTCTA
>NW_010938260.1:0-302 GCF_000633955.1 Camelina sativa | reverse complement strand
TCACGATCATCAGGTCCACCAAAGAAAATTACACAAACCCTTTCAACCACATTCGACCCATCGAGGCTCGAAGTTTGGGCCTCAATGGACCCAAGTCCACGGTCCACAAGAACCGCCACCGAACACGGCGCGTTCTTCAAAACCCTCTGGTTAACTAACCGCCAACCATGACCAACGTTTTCCGGTACGTTTCCATCTCCTCCGTCTTGGTGATGGTCAACGTTCCATCGTTTGTGGAAAGGTAAAAGGATCATCGTGACCCTCTTGGTCTCTGCCATGTGGCAAATGTCTTCGTGCATTGT
>NW_010938259.1:0-302 GCF_000633955.1 Camelina sativa | reverse complement strand
TTGTTTCTTGTTTTACTTAATTGTGTGTGTTTCAATCTCTGATAATGACACGTTTTATTCCACCACATCACATCAAAATCATAACTAAAAGGTTTAATTTTGACACACACTTTTGTTTTCTTGTCCGGAAGTAAATCATAATTAACAAAAAGGTTTTACAACAATTAGTACACATATGTTTCCATTTTACGATTCCAACAAAATTGTTACTCCCTCTCTGTTTCACAAAAATAAGTTATTTAAATTTTTTTTATATATAAAGAGCGTTATTCTCCATTTTCAATGTATTTTTATGCTAAATT
>NW_010938258.1:0-302 GCF_000633955.1 Camelina sativa | reverse complement strand
ATGCATTGGATTGTCACACATTCTGACCCTAGAAACAGTAAAAAAGCGGTTAACTGCCTCGAATCAAGGTTTTCTCGATTTTAGCCTGTTTTGAGATAAAACGGGTTTAAGTGTTGTCTAAACACTCCAAATTCATCTTGATCTCTTACATTTAGTCCAATGCATTGGATTGTCACACATTCTGACCCTAGAAACAGTAACAAAGCTATTAACTGCTTAGAATCAATGTTTTCTCGGATTATGCCTGTTTTGGGAAAAACGGGTATAAGTGTTCTCTAAACACTCCAAATTCATCCCGAACT
>NW_010938257.1:0-302 GCF_000633955.1 Camelina sativa | reverse complement strand
TCTGGGTGGAAGCGTGTAGTCACATAAGTTATATTCTAGCTAAGACACATAAGTTATAAATTGTGTCTCTGAGATTTCTTCACAGATTGGATTAGTATTGACTGTTTATAACCAAGTAACCAATACCTTTAAGCATAAAAATTTATTGAATTTGAGTTCGTTAGTTCAGTAAAGAGGTTTTTCATTTCCTTGAATTTCTCATCTTCATGCATTTGGTCAAAACCCAAAACGTCAAAATTGTCATTGCACATAAAAAAACAGGAACAAACTGAGAATCCTTCTTACAAATCTGATGGAACCTT
>NW_010938256.1:0-302 GCF_000633955.1 Camelina sativa | reverse complement strand
GTTTGCGAATTATTTGGTGCAAGTAACAGAGCACCACTGCGTTCTTCGGTCACAGCTGTATCCTCTTCATCCGTGTCCCTTAGACCTCTCAGGGCCATGGAATCTGAAACCGGGAAGTAGACAAGCAAGCAAATGGATACCACGGAAAAGCAGAAGAGGGAGAGGAAGGCCAAGAAAGAAAGGGCTTCGAATATAATCTTGTCTGCTGCTGTGAGAACCGACAAACAGAGCATAACAATCCTTAAAGGCAGGAAACTCGAGACCGAGAATATCAAAGTGTATACTCTCTTCTGTAAACGCTT
>NW_010938255.1:0-302 GCF_000633955.1 Camelina sativa | reverse complement strand
TGGATAGCTGCATTCCGTGCAATGGATGACATTAAAGAGACTGTGAGAAATGCTGGTGATAAGTTATGTCGTGCTGTGACATCCTTAACGATAAGGATCTGTGATGTCACGCTTACTGAACTATCAGATGCAAAACAAGCAATGGATATTGTTCTTCCTTTTTTGCTTTCTGAAGGAATAATGAGTAAAGTGGACAGTGTACGTAAGGCTTCAATTGGAGTTGTTATGAAGCTTGCAAAGGTTAGCCTTACTTTGGTAGATTGATGATCTAAGAGAGTTGTGCTCATATATGACCAATTTGT
>NW_010938254.1:0-302 GCF_000633955.1 Camelina sativa | reverse complement strand
GGAAGCCTAAAGTCCCATTCAAGATCAGGGTAGAGGAAAGGAGCAATGAATCCTCCACTGGCTGCATCAACGTGAATAGGAGTTTCCCAACCCGTCTCTGCGTTTTTCTCAGCTAAGAGATCGTTCAATAGCTTCACATCCTCAAACTCTCCTGTAAGTGTGGATCCTAGAATTGCTGCAACGCAGATTGTATTCTCATCCACCATCTCTACAGCTTTAGCCGGGTCCATCACGTAATAGTCTTCCCTTAGTTTCACCTCTTTGAGCTCTACCTCAAAGTACCTTGCAAATTTCTCCCAGCA
>NW_010938253.1:0-302 GCF_000633955.1 Camelina sativa | reverse complement strand
TGGAGGTTATTAAGTGAGGATCAACAAGTCCTTTTATTTTCCTAGAAGAGAAATACACTTGAAAGATAGATACTTTTTGCTTTGTTTCTTATGTTATGTTTACTGGTTGGTTTCTTGCATCTTTGTTTTAGCTTGGTTGATGATGGGAAGAACCCGGATGACTTTACTAAAGATGTTCTTAATGGCTGCATTGCCAGAAATCAAGTTACAAAGGGAAAGACTGATGCTTTTAAGGTGACTTCTTTGTCTAAATGATTCTTGATTTGGGTATTGATTCTTTAGGCGCTTCTCTTAAGCAACAT
>NW_010938252.1:0-302 GCF_000633955.1 Camelina sativa | reverse complement strand
AAATTTGCAATAGACAATTTTGTTATAATATGTTTCTCAAAACAGACGTGGACCAATAGTGAATCTAACTGACACATTTGTTTAACCAAATCTATAAAACTACAGAAGCTAAAACTTGACAAAACAAAATATATATAGACCCTAAACAAGTCATCTTGCTAACTTCTCGCTATCACCAAAATGAGTTATCCTGCAATGAACCAAGACATAATCTTAGGAATTTTGTCTTACTGTCCGGTGTCAGCAATTGAAAAATTCAGATTTCTAAACAAAGATTACTACAAACGAATGTCGGAATCTTG
>NW_010938251.1:0-302 GCF_000633955.1 Camelina sativa | reverse complement strand
AGCGTTACGTGCAAACGCATTCACCATCTGAGTCACGATCACTCGTCTCTGCTCCTCCGAGCGTTTGATTTGCTTTGGGTTGAAAAGATGGTTCGAGCCTAACCGACGCAGAGTACGCCAGTAAGTACCATTGGGAGCAAATCCCATGGCTCGGTTAAACATCAAACCGTAAGCGGTTTCGTCAACTGGCCGGTCTGCAAAAACCGAACTGTTAAGTATTTCCTTTGCCACATCAGGATGACACGTCACCACCACCTTAGTATCACCGAGACTAAACGCCATGAGCCGCTTGGCGTTACTTA
>NW_010938250.1:0-302 GCF_000633955.1 Camelina sativa | reverse complement strand
GAAGTTCCTTTCAAGTATCGAAGAATCTGTTTCAGTGCTGCTCCATGAGATTCTTTAGGCTCTTGCATGTATCTACTCAAGACTCCAACACTATAGGATAAGTCTGGTCGTGTGTGAAGTAAATAGCGTAGACAGCCAATGCTTCTTCTATACTCCTTTTCATCAATATTTCTCTCCTTTTGAGACTTTGACAACTTCAAATTTTGATCCATCGGAACATGGCACGAGTTGCAACCTACCATTCCAGTTTCTTGTAGTATCTTCATCGCATATCTTTCTTGTTTCAAAACAATACCTCCTTC
>NW_010938249.1:0-302 GCF_000633955.1 Camelina sativa | reverse complement strand
GGGGAGTCTGTTTTTGTAGCTGCTCATACATCAGCGGGGAAGACAGTTGTTGCAGAATATGCATTCGCTTTAGCCACCAAGGTAGATAATTATGAAAAACATCTTTGCATTCGTATTTTATATTCTTTGTTCTGTTCGCTGATCATTTTTTTCTGTGTTCAGCATTGTACACGAGCTGTTTATACTGCTCCAATTAAAACCATCAGTAACCAAAAATACAGAGATTTTTGTGAGAAGTTTGACGTAGGACTTCTAACAGGCGATGTTAGCATAAGGCCAGAGGCATCTTGTCTGATCATGAC
>NW_010938248.1:0-302 GCF_000633955.1 Camelina sativa | reverse complement strand
GCTATTATGAATGAGTAAACACCCGTCTAAGGCATATTATTGAGATTGAAAAAATAGCATGAAAACTACTTGCCTTCCCAAAGTCTATATCTTCTGCAAGGTTCTTCCCGGTACTGTGAACTCCAAATATTTGCACCCTTTGTTTTGCATCAGGCAAACCAATATACAGCCGACGGTCAATACGTCCAGAACGGACAAACTCAAGGTCGAGTTCATCAGGTCTATTGGTGGCACATATAAATATCACAGCTTGTCTCAAGGAAAACCTATCGATACCTGTCTTTTCCTTCCTGCAGGTGGTA
>NW_010938247.1:0-302 GCF_000633955.1 Camelina sativa | reverse complement strand
GCTGTAATAACAATTAATGATAAATTTACTATATCAAAATGATATTATCCATACCATATGATTACCGTAGCATTTTATTAGACTGTGATATTTTACCAATAATATCGGAGAAAACTCTTCCATTTCCAAATCTTCCTGTGGGGATTCTCATGGTCCAACTCTTCCCATATGGCCAGATATTTCCTTTCATAAAAGTCAGTAGGAAATTGTTGTTACCGGTATCGAGTATTGAATCTCCAAAAGCCAAAAGCGCAGGAAATGATCCTCTAGCATCCGTTGATAGGAAATAAATGGAAAATAAT
>NW_010938246.1:0-302 GCF_000633955.1 Camelina sativa | reverse complement strand
TGACACTTTCTTGCATCAACATATAGTTCATCATAATACTTAGCCAAATGGAAATATCCCTTCTCCCAGGGCAGCAAGTCCTTGACTTGGGTGTAAAGATTTAAAACATCTTTCTTTTGTTTCTGCCCACTGTGATGGATCCATTTGGAATACAAAAGAAGAGTCTTTGCAACATCTTTTTTTTCTTTGAAAGATTGTGTGTTACGAACTGTAGGCTCTTGATTCGGGGGAGCCATCAGTAAGCTTTTGATAGAAGAAATTACAGTTGAGTCAACAACTCCCTCATGCATATTCAGGAGAGA
>NW_010938245.1:0-302 GCF_000633955.1 Camelina sativa | reverse complement strand
TGTTGTCTAAACACTCCAAATTCATCCCCAACTCTTACATTTAGTCAGATGCATTGGACTGTCAAAAATTATGACCCTAGAAACAGTAACAAAACTGTTTACTGCTTAGAATCAATGTTTTCTCGGTTTAAACCTGTTTTGGGATAAAACGGGTTTAAGTGTTGTCTAAACACTCCAAATTCATCCCAAACTCTTACAATTAGTCAAATGCATTGGATTGTCATACATTCTGACCCTAGAATCAGTAACTAAGCTATTTACTGCTTACAATCAATGTTTTCTCGGTTTTAGCCTGTTTCGGG
>NW_010938244.1:0-302 GCF_000633955.1 Camelina sativa | reverse complement strand
GACTCAGTGGCTTCTTTGATGATGTGGAAGGTACATCCTTTTTTTTTTTCTTCTTCTCTCTCTTTTTTTAACCTCTTGTGGTCTCTATTTAGAAGCATATTTCCCTGCATCGATAAGTTTGAATTCTAGATGAGCTTGATTTTTGAATGCTGATAACGTTTAAAATGATGGTACTTACTTAGACTTTTTCCATGCATTAAAAAGTTACATAGCTCGGTATTAATTAACTAACTCGCTGATGTCTATGCCATGTAGAGCACAAAATTACATAAAACTGTCACTCATGTTTCATAATCTTCATT
>NW_010938243.1:0-302 GCF_000633955.1 Camelina sativa | reverse complement strand
GCGTGGTGTACTCTTGGATACTCCTCGCTCTTGAAAAACCTAACATCAGGAGTCCATTCAGGAAGCTTCCCCAAGAAAACCCTACCAGGCAGACCAGCTAAGGCCTTGGAATCATCTTGCTCAGCAGAGAAGTGATAATTCACAGAGATCTCTCTGTAGTTTGCAAGTCTTTGACACATGGGATCGTGGCTAAAAGGTTGTTCCTTTGTGGTTAAAACTCGCTTACCGCCTCTGTTAACCGGAACCCACAACTGAATAAGCGAGCCTCTCTCAGTTGTGTAATCTTTAATGTGTTCAACTGC
>NW_010938242.1:0-302 GCF_000633955.1 Camelina sativa | reverse complement strand
TTTTACCTGCCAAGCATCATAACGGTGGCTTGAGGGTTTGTCCCGGGACAATAACCAACGGTCGACATATCAATGACTCTGAGTCGGTCGATACCAATAACTTTATAATCCCCATCAACTACTTTACCCACAACACATCCTCCATGGTAATGCCAAATAGTTGTAACTGTATGCTGACAAAATTCCTCAGCTGATGGAGGCAAGGAGGCTCCAGGACCACTTCTCGGCGGCCTTAGATTGACTGGAGTACTCGCCGTGAGGTTAAGCAAATACTCAAACGGCATATCCGCATACTTATACCT
>NW_010938241.1:0-302 GCF_000633955.1 Camelina sativa | reverse complement strand
GTATTAACAGCTTGATCAGTGTGTGTGCAGTTTCCGGTTTCCCAAGGAGGAGCCACATCTTCCATTTCAAGCTCACCATCAACATCCTCCAATATAAGTGTATGCCTTTCAGCTGTGGAGGACGAGACATTTTCTTCGAGGATTCTAGACTCATGTTCAGGGGTGACAGACTCAAAATCCCCTCCATCCGAGTCACTTCCTCCCTCCAAGTCACTCCCTCTCTCCGACTCACTCCCTCCCTCCTCATCCTTAAGCAATGCGGGCATGCAAAATCCAGGGAGCTGGAGAGTTGAATTACTGAC
>NW_010938240.1:0-302 GCF_000633955.1 Camelina sativa | reverse complement strand
AGACGACCAGTTCATCCAAAAGCATCACATATCACTAGAAAGCTCAGGATCAAACTGAAGAATCCTTGAAACCATATGCAGAGTTTTATGTTGTTCCCACTTCTACTCCTACTGTGAAAAAATGCTTTCAGTTTCCACTGCTTACTTATAGAGAGATTCATGGATTCTATTGTCATATACACATCAATGAAACTAATAAAGAGTATGTTTTTCTCAATCACACATTTCCATGTAGTTTTATTTGCATAATTTGTTGAAGATAAATTACTCTCAAAATGTTGAAAACCTAGAGGCAGTACAAT
>NW_010938239.1:0-302 GCF_000633955.1 Camelina sativa | reverse complement strand
TTTCCATTTTTAGCTCGAAAAGGAAAGATCTTGATTTGAAATCAAGAAATGTCTCAAATCTTTGGAACTAATTATAAAGGTCTTTCTTTTTTTGGTTGTTGTTCTCAGATTTCGTGTTCGACAGAAACCAACACAACATTCTTGAAGTGAACAAGACTGACTATGAAGGATGTATCTCCGACCACCCAATACGCAACTGGACACGTGGAGCCGGGAGAGACATTGTAACTCTCAACCAGACCAAACATTACTACCTACTCGACGGGAAGGGTGGCTGTTACGGTGGCATGAAGCTTGCTGTT
>NW_010938238.1:0-302 GCF_000633955.1 Camelina sativa | reverse complement strand
TACCAACCCTGTTTTCCATGAACGCACAAAACACATTGAAAATGATTGCCACTTCGTCTGTGACGAGATACAATCCGGTCATCTACTCTTGCAACATGTTCAGACTCATTCTCAGTTGGCAGATATTTTTACCAAACCGTTGGGTCGATCGTGTTTCCAACAATTTTGTGCCAAACTGGGCATTTTGGATCTGCATGCTCCAGTTTGAGGGGGGGGAGGGGGGTATTGGGATATTATTCTACAAATTATATCCCATATGTCATGTTATTTGTTTCCTTATCAGTCTCTGAATATTCTCTGCA
>NW_010938237.1:0-302 GCF_000633955.1 Camelina sativa | reverse complement strand
GATCAAGAGACACAACCGGAGCTTGTTTCCCAACAGCATGTCTGCGTTAGCAAATCCATTAAACATGAGCGATTATACATCAACAAATCTTCAAATTGTATAACTGAGGGCGGAAAACTGGTATATTTACCTGATTCCAAGCTGTAGATTAAGCATAAGCTCGTAATTCCGGTGGCCTTTAGATATTGTTTCGCCTTGCTTCCTCCCTGCCCTTGGCAATCTCATAGGTGCAGGGGTCGGTCTCAGGCTGTGTACGAAGCCTTCGGCCTCTAGTCTCATCATTTCAGCATCCAAGTCCCTCC
>NW_010938236.1:0-302 GCF_000633955.1 Camelina sativa | reverse complement strand
AAAATCATGGATCAAGCTCTAGTTTCTCTTCAAACAAGGTTAGACCAATTTCAAGAGTATGAGAAAACGTTTGGTTTCTTGTTTGATCTGAGAAAACTCAATTCAGCAACTGATGATAGCTTAAAGGAATCATGTATCAATCTTGAAGCTTCTCTTAAGCATGGAGAACGTTCAGATATTGATGGGATTGATTTATTCTTTGAAATCAAGGTCTTTCGAGAAGTTCTACCAGAAAATGTCAAAAGGACTGCTGAGGTATTAGAATTTTTGAGAAGGTTGAAAGACTGTTATCCAAATACATG
>NW_010938235.1:0-302 GCF_000633955.1 Camelina sativa | reverse complement strand
GATATCCTGACAGTGTCGTCGACAAGCTCTACAGATGCTACGCCAACGACGCCCACCACGCAACCTACAAGCGAGACATTCTCATCTAAGGACCTGGAAGATGACACAGGTAATGCATGTGCCCCGAATATTCTGACTTTCACTTCCAACACCTATGAATCTTACTAACAAAGTAATCTAAAAACAGGTGATGAAACGATGGGGGACCATTCTCTTGATGTGGGAGTACACCTCGATATAGCCCCTGCTTCTGGTACATATGGTGCCTTCCCTGCGAATGCCAACGAGTGTGTGACCGGTGG
>NW_010938234.1:0-302 GCF_000633955.1 Camelina sativa | reverse complement strand
AACAAATGGTTGTTAATGAGGTTAAACCTAAAGATTCGAAATTGAAGTTGTCTCAGATTTGTGCCATGAATAACTGGCCCAATCCGATTTTCAGGTATATCTTGTCCCCTACATGTTTCTTTCCTAAGTACTAATTACTGTTTAAAAGGACCATGATCCAAAGTCAAGTTAATATCTATGTGTAGTCTACACTCTTATAATCTTAAAAGGGAGAACACGTTTGCTAATCTATGGTTAAACTCTTACAATTTAGGGTAGACAATTCACACATTGATGCTCGTAAGATCAGTGTGAGTTTAGCT
>NW_010938233.1:0-302 GCF_000633955.1 Camelina sativa | reverse complement strand
AAAGCTCAATTTTGGTTTGTGGAAATTTATATTTAGGGAAAATGAAATGAAAAAAAATTCTTTGACAAAAAAGTTATTAAATTAAGAAACAATTTGTTTTATAACATGTTTTAACAAATATAATATACCAAAATATTACATGTTTCTTCTTCAATATTTATCCAATAATAATAAAGTTAAAAGACAATATTATTTTAATATTATATAACAATGATATAAGAAGAAAAAGAAGAGAATAGATAGCTTAGGTATAAGTTATTCCCTCCGTTTCATATTAAGTGTCATTTTAGACTGTAAATTTT
>NW_010938232.1:0-302 GCF_000633955.1 Camelina sativa | reverse complement strand
TGATCCCGCCACAAGCAAAAATGCTGAGCTGGCAGCTACGAGTGGAAATGCCGTATCCAGGTCAGTTATCATTTTTCTTTAGCGTTTCAGCCAGTTATGCCATCCTTTATGACGGGAAAGTTTTGATTTTAGTACCTACAGGAGATCTACTCAACAGACTCAAGGCAGAGCAGACCCCCAGACCAAACGAATAGTGAACAGTGAAGGCAATGATGGTTGGCAGAAGACAACTGTAATGTCAGGCTCCTCCCGTGGAACTTTAGCTACAAACTCAGAAAGCATTCGCGAGGTTAATGTAGATG
>NW_010938231.1:0-302 GCF_000633955.1 Camelina sativa | reverse complement strand
GGTAACAACCTCACCGGAGTTATTCCCGTCACACCGACTCTGTCTCGATTCGATGCGTCGTCGTTTAGGTCTAACCCTGGACTCTGCGGCGAGATCATCAACAGAGCTTGCGCTTCACGCTCGCCGTTCTTTGGATCGAGTACGAACAAAACGACGTCGTCTGAAGCTCCGTTAGGTCAAAGCGCACAGGCGCAGAACGGTGGCGCGGTGGTTATGTCTCCGGTGGTTACGAAGAAGAAAGGTAAAGAGAGTGGCTTAGTTCTTGGCTTCACCGCTGGTCTCGCTTCCCTTATTGTACTCGG
>NW_010938230.1:0-302 GCF_000633955.1 Camelina sativa | reverse complement strand
CTTGGACGTGGATCTTTTGGCAGTTCACTCTGCCCAGAGGAGTCACTTGTAATCCAATCTGACTCTTTATAACTGAAATTGCATTTTATGTAGTATTATGTAAGCATGTTTGACGTCCATGTAATTGGTGTTGCTGCAGATAGTGCTGGATGATCTTCTACGAGCACGTGAAGGACTAGTTATGGCTTCTGATTTACATTTGGTCTACTTAGTCACACCAATCAATGTTGGTGTTGAACCAAACTGGGAATTGTATTATGAACGGTTCATGGAATTGTCTCCTTTAGAGCAGGTAATTTTGT
>NW_010938229.1:0-302 GCF_000633955.1 Camelina sativa | reverse complement strand
TTAGGTTATTTACAAAAATAGAAAATATAAATAAGATAAAATGTTAGTATTCTAACTAAACAACACAAGATCCCCAAGTTGAAAATCTTTTCTTCTACACAATATATACTAGTCTAACACAAGATCTAATGTAGTGCAATGGTTAAACCAACTGTCCAATTGACATTTGATTTCCGGGTTCAAAGCTCACAACAAAATTTATCATTATTTCAAATTATTTTCTAATTTTATTTATTTTAATATTAAATATTATTCTTTCATATACTTTTGTATTTGTGTTTTAAACATACAGTGAATAAATA
>NW_010938228.1:0-302 GCF_000633955.1 Camelina sativa | reverse complement strand
TATACTCATTATCCAACTATTAGTTTGGATATGATTTCTCGTGTTCGGCAGAGGAACTCTATGTATAACAATGATGCGTCCATTGCTAAGAGGTGTTTTGGTTATCTCTCTTTGCTTATTTGGTGTTTTTTCTTTGTTTAGTGTAATTTGTGTTGGATAATGATATTTTGTTGCCTTTTTAGCAATTGGTTATCTACTGGCAAATTAGTTTATTACAAAGCTTTTAGCTGGTTGTATGGGATGGTTGGCTCTTGCACTCATCTAGCTATGGTCAACTCTTCGTGGACAAAGTCCCATATCGA
>NW_010938227.1:0-302 GCF_000633955.1 Camelina sativa | reverse complement strand
CCAGCTCTCTTCCTCACAAGCTGACATCCATTTCTCAACACGGTCCAATATATCTTTTCTACTAAATGCTTCTTCCTTAGCCTTTGCTATCTGGCTATCCATGTCTGCCAATAACTCAGTAGGCTCAACGTTTCCAGAATCAATCAGCGACATGATCCTCTCACGAGCAGATTCCGGATTTATTTCTACATGAGCACGAGCATATATCTCCTCAAGCTCAGATTGTTTCTTGAAAGCAATTTCTTTCATTCGGCTAGCTTTCAGCTGGTCAAGCCTATCCACTTCCACCACGGCCTTCACGA
>NW_010938226.1:0-302 GCF_000633955.1 Camelina sativa | reverse complement strand
TTAGCCTTTGCGTTTATGTTAAACATGAGCGTTTACCTTGGACTTTTATATGTTTACGCTAAACATTATATTTGTGCTTAAAACTAGCATTTTGCGTTTTGGCTCTGAGCCTTTGATATTACAGTTTTGCATTGTATTCACATTAGCTTTTTCTGTAGGAGTGTGCTTCCTATGTGTAATACATTTTCTTCAAGTTTTGTTTGGTAAAAATAATGTTTATTATAAATATATTATCCCTTACTAAATTAATAAACAGAACAATTGAAAACTAAATTGATGATTGGATCAAATTTTTACTAACA
>NW_010938225.1:0-302 GCF_000633955.1 Camelina sativa | reverse complement strand
GAGAGCGCTTGAAAGGTGTGATCAGGGATGCGTGATAGATCGCCAACTGCAGTGATGGTGAGAGGACCAGAGTAGCCATATTCTCCAAGAACCGTGTAATGCACTGGCGGACCTGAAGAGCATCAAAGTCAAAGGGAACGGGAAACCGTTTGATGTCCCAAAAGACAAATGTTTCAGCCAAAGCCTCCTCCGGAGAAGCCATCTTCACAAGTGAGAAAGAAACTTCTGGTAAGAGGTTTTGAAGCAGGGTCAATTTTTAAGCAAACAAAAGTAAAATTTAGAAGCACTTGCCTTTGGTTCCT
>NW_010938224.1:0-302 GCF_000633955.1 Camelina sativa | reverse complement strand
AAGCGTCTCGTTAACGACGCTAAACGACACCGTAACCCCGATACTCCCCACCTCGTTGTTCCCCACGCTCCGGCGAGGTACGTCTCTTCTCTTTCCCCTTTCGTCTCCACCCACCGATCCGTCAATCCCACCTCGGCCGCCGCCTTCGGTAGGCACCAGCAGACGCGTTCGATCTCCGTCGATGCTCTCAAACCCGGCGATACTTTCCCGCGTCGTCACAACTCGGCGACCCCAGATGAACAGAGCTATATGGCTAAGTTCTGTGGTTACGACCACATCGATTCGCTCGTCGATGCCACGGT
>NW_010938223.1:0-302 GCF_000633955.1 Camelina sativa | reverse complement strand
GAACGATGACTCTTCCTCAACAAGTCCCTATCATCTTTCTGGCTGTTTGGCGACTTCAAGGATGATGCTTGACTGTACTGTGGCTTGTGAAGATCATGCAGATGTTTAGTGAATAATGAATCAGGGTGCTGAAGAAACTTGAGTAAGAGGTCCTTGTTAGAATCTAGAGCCTCAAGAGCGTCATTAAACTCTTTAGAATGACGAAGCTTATCATCAGTTGATAGCCGCTTAGCCTCCATGAACTTCTGCCGTATGAATGCCATCTCTGCCTGAGTTAGATTAGCATTGACACTCCCCTGATG
>NW_010938222.1:0-302 GCF_000633955.1 Camelina sativa | reverse complement strand
TTGCTTGAGTTCTCACTCATGGGCATCTCCGACAAGAAAGAAAACCAGCAGCAACCACTACGTCCTCACAAGGAAGCTTCTCTTCAGACTCCAGTTGCATCTTCCGAAGAGAAGGTTAATGATCTCGAGAAGGAAGTTCACCAGATGTCTGTTGAAAGAGAAACTTTCAAGCTTGAGATGATGAGTGCAGAAGCAATGATCAGTATTCTCCAGTCAAGGATCGATGCGCTGCGTCAGGAGAACGAGGAACTTAAGAAGAACCATGCCAAGGAGAACGAGGAACTTAAGAAGAACCATGCCAA
>NW_010938221.1:0-302 GCF_000633955.1 Camelina sativa | reverse complement strand
GCACGACAGACCCTAATGGCTGTTTCCACATCGAACTTCAGTTCGCCGATGCCATCTTCTTTTCTAATGAATGTGTTCAGCTTTTCTACATCCTTCAACTTAGTGTAACAGTTTAGCAAAAGAGTTGTGTGGTCTTTTGATGCTAGACCTTTCTCATGCAACTTCTCCAGGTAATTCGTAAGATTGTAGATCCTCTGTGCATCCAGAAACTTTTGTATCACAAATGATGGTTCAAGGTAACCAATTGTGTTGATGTACTGAGACATAGCTTCGTCAAAGTCCTGTTTGCCATATAAATGATC
>NW_010938220.1:0-302 GCF_000633955.1 Camelina sativa | reverse complement strand
TGATGTGAGAATTTTTCCCAATACCTATGGGTACACTTCCTTTGGCGTTTAGGAGGCTCTTTTCCGAAGCAGTCTAGCCAAAAAAAAAATTACAATTATAAAAGGAAGACCATTATCATCGAAAGGTTTGATATTATTTGTCAATTGGATTGCTTGCAAGACACAAGGGGTTGCATTTTTTACCTCGTAATAGTCAGCTCCCATTAATAACGTATCTTCAATAATAGCACCTTCTGATATGCAGGAACGGAGTCCAATCACGGAGTGATGGATTTTGCAGTTCTGCATCGAAAATTAATAAG
>NW_010938219.1:0-302 GCF_000633955.1 Camelina sativa | reverse complement strand
GCTCCGGAGTATTGTCACGCTAACTTCACAAAGTACTTCACTTCAGGGTTCTGGTCGGACCCGGCTTTACCGGGGTTCTTCTCGGGTCGAAAGCCTTGTTATTTCAACACGGGTGTGATGGTGATGGATCTAGTTAGATGGAGAGAAGGTAACTACAGAGAAAAGCTTGAAACTTGGATGCAAATACAGAAGAAGAAGAGAATCTACGATTTGGGTTCGTTGCCTCCGTTTCTACTAGTCTTTGCAGGGAACGTTGAAGCAATTGATCATAGGTGGAACCAACATGGTTTAGGAGGAGACAA
>NW_010938218.1:0-302 GCF_000633955.1 Camelina sativa | reverse complement strand
AGAGGTACCGATCAGTTCTAGCAACATCAAGGCCTGCAACAAAATTTAACCATGTTAGGTGTTTAGAATAAAATGTAAAAAAAAAAAAAAACATGTTATAAGATAGGACAAAAGTAAACTTATATATATAATAATGTAAGGGCATACGTACCGATCTGGTGGAGTGAGAGCATCCATTGGAGCACTCTCTCATCTGTAACGGTGTTTTTCACGATCCATCCTTGATTTTCTACAGAAGATTCGTCAATAGGCTGGCCATTTTCTGAAACCACTGCCATAGTGACGTACTTGCCACTACCAAT
>NW_010938217.1:0-302 GCF_000633955.1 Camelina sativa | reverse complement strand
GTACCATTAACAATTTGTATAATCGATTATCCTTATATAATTAAACCACTTCATACACAACAATTCACGTCTTCATACAAAACAATACACAACATAACAGTTTTCATAGTTCAAGGTTTTATCTGAGATATCATTGTTCTAGTCGAATCAAGGATTAAGGATTATAATGGGATCGTCATTTGTTAATCTTCCTGTATTTGATGGAAACAACTACGAGTATTGGAGTGCGCAAATGAAAACGTTTCTCAAACTTTATGATTTATGGGATGTGGTGGAGATGGGAATTCATCAGCAAGAACCGG
>NW_010938216.1:0-302 GCF_000633955.1 Camelina sativa | reverse complement strand
TCGGGGCATCTGAAAGTTGCAGACTTTGGAGTTAGCAAGCTGCTGGTATTTAAGAAGACAGTTAAAAAGGACAGACCTGTTACATCATTGGACAGTTCTTGTAAGTTCCCTTACCTGATAATATTAAAAAATTGCTCTAACGAGTTGTGTATGCTGATGTCCTCAGCTAGCTTTTGTTGTCTAAAGCTAGATTACCACCAATCTAATGGTCGTTTTTGGGTGGGTTTATGCTGATGTTACTCTTGGTTGTTGTTCTGGCTAAGCAGGGCGATATATGGCTCCAGAAGTTTATAGGAATGAAG
>NW_010938215.1:0-302 GCF_000633955.1 Camelina sativa | reverse complement strand
AGCTGCGTTGACTTCGATTTGGGAACTAGTTTTTGAGAATTTAGGGTTTGGGTTTATCTGGGTATTTTACAGATTAGTGATTTGATTCGTTTTTGTAATCTTTTTCAATGTAAAGTTTCGATCTTTTTTTTTTTTTTTGAACTGTATGTTCTGTTTTTTCATAAGCTTCTATGGATATAATAAAGTTTATGTCTTTGTTGGTTTTGGTTGGAGAATTTTGATTGTTTTATGGGGTAATTGTGTATAGTTTCAATATAAATGTGAAAATATCTGAGATTTCGAATTGTGTAATATTGAAAAAT
>NW_010938214.1:0-302 GCF_000633955.1 Camelina sativa | reverse complement strand
AGCAGGAAACCAAACAGTTTGTGTCCAACCCATGGTCTCCTTCTAAACACTTCCTCAAGAAACTCTATCTTCATTTGAGACTTCCTGGTATCAAAGTACCCGGCAACGACACTGCGAAACAAATCCAAGATCTTCTCCAACTCAGTTTCTGAGAATTTTCTCGAGTCAATTATCTTCATAACCCAGTAAGTTGAGTTCTGGCCAAGGTTAGTGATCATCTTGTGTCGGTTCCACGCAGCTGACTGCTTCTTCTTCGAAGGATCAGCTACTGACTTACTCTTGAATGGTTTCACAGCCAGTTT
>NW_010938213.1:0-302 GCF_000633955.1 Camelina sativa | reverse complement strand
GAATCCGCAAAATTGAAGAGAGAGCTCAAGGAAGAGCCAAAGAAGCAGCCAAAAACATACCATTCAGCTGGATTTTTGGTAGAAATATCAGGGCTTAAGAAGTTTAGTACACAATTCTCTTTCGAATTATCCCAAGTAAGCCATAAAGGTCTTCACCAACCATCTCATTCTCACCAATGAAGGACCAGTTTTAAGACCACGAAAGTTCATTTGAATATGTTTTGTTTTATACGGAACATTGTAGATAAAAGTTATGTGGTTAGGTAATGTTTCTTGTTTGAATCAGTCAAGACCAGAGAAAA
>NW_010938212.1:0-302 GCF_000633955.1 Camelina sativa | reverse complement strand
ATTTCCTTTATTTTGAACGTTAGCAACAACGAAAAATGTTGACCCTACGTAATAAGTCTGAGGGACATAAACAAAAATGTTGTATTATTGCTAGGCGAAAGGTCATATTATACGTTTTTCTTATATGAGTACTCATATGATTAGCAAACATTTATAACAATTAATTTACTAAAATTCGTCGTTGTGCTTCATTTTCATTGACTAAAACATGATTAAGATTTATGATTATGTGTATATCGAAATCATGTTGATTTCTATACGTCAAGTTAGCTTACGCATTTACTTACACGTACAAACAAAAG
>NW_010938211.1:0-302 GCF_000633955.1 Camelina sativa | reverse complement strand
TAATCCAACCCAACCAAAATATGAAAACAGAGCTCTTTAACCTTGTGGAGAGGGACCCCTCGGTAATCACTGTACTTAATAACAGACAACAAGTTATCTCCCAAGTACTCAAAGACCATACAAACATGTTTCCCATTAGGACCCGAATGCTTGAAATGATCCAGTAGCTTTACAACACATTTCTTATCACCAGGGTCACTTTCAGCAATCTGTTTCAAGATCTTGATCTCATCCATGGCTGCCTCTGTGTAGTGCTGAGCGCTCTTCTGGACTTTCAAAGCTACATAACGCTACAAACAATA
>NW_010938210.1:0-302 GCF_000633955.1 Camelina sativa | reverse complement strand
GGAGTTTAGGATTTTGGAGTAAAGAGAGAAGACAAGTAAACCTGAAAATGTGTGAATGGTTTTTGCTGTAGAGAATATTTAAAGAATGTAAATGTTGAGTGTCTCTGACTCGTATAAGCTTGGAACAGAAGTACCACAATTGTCTCTCTATATTAGTTTTGTTCCCTTATCTTTGAAAAAGAAAGCAACAATTTGGAACAATCTTGTGTTGTTTAAGTTCTATGAAAATAATATTCAGTGTTATAATTGAAAAATCAAATGGAACTTTTTGAAGCTTTATTTTAATTTTGGTCAAAATTAAA
>NW_010938209.1:0-302 GCF_000633955.1 Camelina sativa | reverse complement strand
CATGCGCATGTGCTTGGAACTCAAATTTTCCTGAAATGGTTAGAGAAGTTAATAAATGGCTTGAACAAATGATAGGAAAAAATGGACATGGGCTAACAGAAAAATTCTATCTAACCTTCTGAAGGTATTCATCTGAGTCATGCTTTCTCTTCCCTGTTGCAGCTCCATGAAAACTATTAGTAGCAATGGAAGAGAGAGGTATAACATTCTCAGGAGTACTAAAGGCAGAACGGATCTCAATGGATGGGTTCTGTGCATCTTTATCGATCTGATGGTCTATCTTGTGGATGTTTGTTGTTCTC
>NW_010938208.1:0-302 GCF_000633955.1 Camelina sativa | reverse complement strand
GACTTAACCGGAGGGGGTGGTGAATGATAGTAGTATGGTGGTGGCGGAGACTTAACAGGAGGGGGCGGTGAGTGATAATAGTATGGGGGAGGAGGAGACTTCACTGGAGGGGGCGGTGAATGATAGTAATAAGGAGGAGGTGGAGATTTAACCGCCGGCGGCGGTGAATGATAGTAGTACGGTGGGGGAGGTGACTTAACTGGTGGCGGCGGTGAATGATAGTAGTATGGTGGGGGAGGTGACTTAACTGAGGGCGGCGGTGAATGATAGTAATAAGGAGGAGGAGGAGATTTGACCGGTGG
>NW_010938207.1:0-302 GCF_000633955.1 Camelina sativa | reverse complement strand
TAACCAAGTTTCACGTACTTCAAGTTCACGGACTGAAGAAAATCCGGTAGACGTCTCCGGACCCTTACAGAGAACGTTGGTGAGCCAGCGTTAGGACCGGATGGTTCGATCCCACGGTTGACGATCTCGGTCGAGAGTAGATCTTGCTCGTTGGATCTACCCATTTCCTCTTCTTCTTTTTTTGTCCTAGGTTGGTTTATGTGAGTGAGATCTATAGGTTGATGAAGTGTATATCTTATAAGGAGTTGTGTTGGCAAAAATAGTAAATATGAATTTGTGTAGTTATATGAGAGTAATGGTAA
>NW_010938206.1:0-302 GCF_000633955.1 Camelina sativa | reverse complement strand
AAAAAGCTAGTCGGAGTCCAACGTCAACCAGTATGATCATGAGATCATCTCGTTCTTTCTTTTTTTCTTTGTAACTTTGCTTTTCTTTTGGCAATACATCTCTAATATACAAACTGGTTTCATATTATAAGGGATTAATTTATGATGAGTGTTGAGGGTTGAAAATGGATTGTAACATGTCACCAAATGAGTAATTGTTAACAGACTAATTAATAATTAATTAATGAGAACAATCTTAAAAAAAATCATATCAACAGGAAGATACGCATCATTAATTATGATGCGGAAAGACAAATTAAAGC
>NW_010938205.1:0-302 GCF_000633955.1 Camelina sativa | reverse complement strand
CGTCTAAACTGTTTGTATACACCACGACATGTTCTGATTTGATCACTACTACACGACCAAACTTATTCTATAGTGATTACTGATTACATAGCTTCTTCAACAGTGGCAGCCATTCCGAACAATTTCATCATCCTATCATATATCAAATCAGATCAAGTCAAATCGAAAATAAAATTAATATAACTTGAAATAAAGGAGAGATCGATTGTAATAATGGAAGAAGGTAAACGTGAAAGGACGTGACACTACCCCACCATTGTGAAGAATTGAAGAAAAAACACTCACAAAAAGCATACAAAAAA
>NW_010938204.1:0-302 GCF_000633955.1 Camelina sativa | reverse complement strand
TGTAAATTGTTTTGTTTCTCTTTTATATTTCAGTCTACTTTTTACATTACAAGCTACTTGAAAGAAGAGATATATATTCGTGATGCAAATTTGAACTAACGTACCATTTGATAATATTTCAGTCGACATGTTTAATCCTTACCATACGCATCTCGACCAACTCAAACTATTTAGATGTTTTGTACGAATTATATAGTCGATGTAGACGCCGTTTTTATAAATCCTTAAGAAAAAATTAGAGATCCACATTTAGAAACATATGTTAAAAAGATTTTAAGAGAATGTTTTCTTAAATAACCGCC
>NW_010938203.1:0-302 GCF_000633955.1 Camelina sativa | reverse complement strand
CTCTCCTTCTCCTATGATCGGCTCAGCTTCTAGTTCTTCTTGTCGAGGGTTAGAAGAATCGGGCTCATCATCTCCAATGGATTCCTCCTCATAATCGGTTTCATACTCTTCCTCTTCTTCAGCAATTTCTTCTTCTCCTAGACCTTCTAGGTCTCTTGGAGGTTAGGCTTCAAGTGTTGTTACAGCAAAACAGTCCTTGGCAAGGATCAGAACTTCTTCTTCTCTAGAGATCTCTTGGAAATCGAGTTTTGAACTCTTGGTCTCCATCAAAACTTGTAGCTTATCTCTCAAAAAATATTTGT
>NW_010938202.1:0-302 GCF_000633955.1 Camelina sativa | reverse complement strand
TTCAGAGATACTTACTGCATCTTAGCAAACTTTGTGGTGAGTGAGATTGAAGAAGTTACAGAAGACATGAGTTTGACCGAGTCTTGTTCTGCTTTAACAGTGAGGGGTTATGGGATTGATTTGGAATCGAAACTCAAGTGTCAAGGTGGATGTGATACATGGATGGTGAGATGTATTTGCAGGGCCAGAGATGATGATGGTGAGAGGATGATATCTTGTGATGTTTGTGAGGTATGGCAACATACAAGATGCTGTGGGATTGATGATTCAGATACTTTGCCTCCACTTTTTGTGTGTTCGAA
>NW_010938201.1:0-302 GCF_000633955.1 Camelina sativa | reverse complement strand
AGTTACGAAATTGCCATGCATACATGCATAAGAATAGAATATCATTTTATTTCGAAATCTACTATCCGATCTTATCCTATTTGTGGATTTCATTATGCTCTTCCAAAAAAACATTCATCAGCTATCTCTAACAGCAGTGAATTAACAATATCTGAAACTCTGCGTCGTGTTGCCTTTCAAAGTACTGATACCTTTTTTACTGAATTGTTTATATATAATTTTTTGAGTTTTTGGTTGCTTTTCGTTCAAACTTAAAAAAAAGTTGTTCTTGGAAATCTTACTCTCATGTGTTCTGTTAAGCT
>NW_010938200.1:0-302 GCF_000633955.1 Camelina sativa | reverse complement strand
CGGGCGAAAATATCCTTAACGTAACCACCACGACCAACTGCGGTTTTGATTCGGATAGCGGATTGTGTCTGGAGTAATGTAATGTCTTCGATTCTAACATCTTTGATTCCACCGGACATTTCGCTTCCGAGTGCTATTCCAGCGCTGTCGGGAGAGATGCATGTGAGCCGTCTGATCGACAGTTGTTGAGTTGGCTTGCCGACTTTGATACCAAACTGATCCCAACCGCTCTTCACGGCGATGCAATCGTCTCCGGAGACTACGTAACAGTCTTCTATTAATGTGTTGGTGCATGAATCTAA
>NW_010938199.1:0-302 GCF_000633955.1 Camelina sativa | reverse complement strand
AAAAATAATAGATAAAGAACAGTTCATTAATCAGAATAACAGTTGTATTATACAAGTTGTATATGAAGATTTTCTTCTTTCTTTTCTTTGAAACGTTTAAAGATAATATTGTGCCTATACTTTTTCATTGGAAATGCCGACAAATGGTCTCCAATTTTTTTTAAACTTAATATTACTTCATTCCAATTTCCAAATTTCTTATCTGTCTCAGAATTAGTGAATTAATTATTAAAATTAATTTATCAACTAAAAATGCATAAAATTTCAAAATATAATATATAGTTAGATATATTTAACAAAAT
>NW_010938198.1:0-302 GCF_000633955.1 Camelina sativa | reverse complement strand
CAGCAACACCGGCTGTGAGTGATTATTGATGTAAACGGTTTTGAGAAATATGATGTTTGTTGTGTAGAGAGGAAGTCTTATGTTTCTGATTCTTGAAACACTACTGTTAAACAATATTTGTAGGTTCCGGTGGGTGGATGCTATAGGATGAAACAGGTTCTCGCTGCTACACAAACTCCTGGTGAAACTGGGAAAAAGTGGTTTCAAGGAACAACAGATGCTGTCAGAAAATTTCTATGGGTGTTTGAGGTATGAATAACTTATGATCACTATTGATTGTTGACATTACAATGTTTGTCTCT
>NW_010938197.1:0-302 GCF_000633955.1 Camelina sativa | reverse complement strand
GTGGTTTTGTAGGGCGTTGTCATGGTTTGCGGTGGGTTGTTACTACTGTTGTATCAAAAAGTATGCTGAAGCTCGTCGGTACTTTAGGTAATGCCTTGATGCAGTCTCTATCAATTCATGCGCCACATCTAATCTTTACTCTTCGCTCTGTTATTCTCTCTATCAACAGTCTTCCTGATGTGTATGTCACAACTCATCTTCTGTCTTATCATCGATTCAATTTTACTTGCTTTCGTTGTGCTCGTTTATAACATCAATCTGCTTTGTTTTATCTTTGCTGGGTCGTCTCAGTCTGCTCAGTC
>NW_010938196.1:0-302 GCF_000633955.1 Camelina sativa | reverse complement strand
TCTAAACAAGGAATTGAATTTGTTCAGCAAATACCACCGCCTCAGCTCTATGCTGCTATCGCTGTTCTCTTATTAGCTACCATTTGGCTCTTTTCTGGTAAGTTTAACTTCTTCTCATCGATCTTTCCCTTATTTGGTATGAGTGACAATTTTGTTAGGTGTATAGATTTTAGGGTCATTAGATTAGATGTATAAATTCTATTGAATTGTATGTCCTCTGTTTTTGGTTGTTAATGTTGTCTCTTTTGCTGATTCCTGCTGCAGTTCGTTTGTTTAGACGTACAAAGTCCAATACTGTACTC
>NW_010938195.1:0-302 GCF_000633955.1 Camelina sativa | reverse complement strand
TATTAACCTCTGTGTTACCTTGGTTTGGTGGTGCTTATGTACAAAAAACTTCTCATTGTAACAAAGAAAAAAAAAGTGCGATTTTTCTTGTTCCCTTCTCATTGTAAAATACGTTCCTAGTAATGTCTTCTTTACAACATGCTTGTCTAATTGGAAAAAGCTAACAAATCAAAACAAAAAAAAAATGTGTAATGACTAATGAGGCTTCCTCATCAATACACGTCGTCTAATTGAATGTTTTTAATTTGGATAAGAAAAAAGATAAAAGAGAAATAAGGAGAGTGAAAGCGAGCCACACGATG
>NW_010938194.1:0-302 GCF_000633955.1 Camelina sativa | reverse complement strand
GGTACTCTCTCCCCTGACGTCTCCCATCTACGTCTTCTTCAGAACCTCTCACTCGCTGAGAATCAGATCTCCGGTCCGATTCCGCCTGAGATCTCGATTCTCTCCGGTCTTCGTCACCTGAATCTCTCCAACAATGTCTTCAACGGTTCGTTTCCCGATGAGCTTTCTTCTGGATTAGTGAATCTCAGAGTTCTCGATGTCTACAACAACAACTTGACCGGAGATTTACCTCTTTCCGTCACCAACCTAACTCAGCTCCGTCATCTTCACCTCGGCGGGAACTACTTCGCCGGAAAGATCCC
>NW_010938193.1:0-302 GCF_000633955.1 Camelina sativa | reverse complement strand
CTGAGCAATCAAAATATTATCTGTAATTAGCCTTCCTTCCACAAACGCCGATTGTGTCTCAGAAATCAATGCCGGCAAAAACTTACGCAATCGCTGACACAGAATCTTCGAGATAATCTTGTAACCAACATTGCATAAACTAATTGGCCTCCACTCAGTCATCCGGGTTGGTTTGTCCACTTTTGGGATAAGACAAATATTTGTCCTATTTAGGCGTTTATCAAAATTGTCACCATGAAAGAAAGATTCTACCGAAAGCTTTAAATCAGCTTTAACTGTATCCCATGCACGCTGATAAAAAA
>NW_010938192.1:0-302 GCF_000633955.1 Camelina sativa | reverse complement strand
TCAACCCAAACTCTTATGAATAGTCAAATGCATTAGATAGTTACATAATTTGACCCTAGACACAGTAACAAAGATGTTTACTGCTTCGAATCAATCTTTTCTCGGTTTTAGTCTGTTTCGGGACAAAATGGGTATAAGTCTTGTCTAAATACTCCAACTTCATCCAGAACTCCTATAATTAGTCAAATGCATTGGATTGTCACACATTCTGACCCTAGAAACAGTAACAAAGCTCTATTCGGATTTGAAACAATATCTTATTGGTATTGACCTGTTCCGGGCCAAAATGGGTATAAATGTTG
>NW_010938191.1:0-302 GCF_000633955.1 Camelina sativa | reverse complement strand
GTCGCCAGCCTGCGCTTCGTCCACCAAAATGCGCTCGAGGCCACGGAATTTCAAAACCTGATTGATCTTTCCTGAAAATGGCACGCCATCAGGGCCGTTGACACACATGACCTGCTGACCAGTGCGCACGGTGCCGCGCTTGATGCGGCCAATGCCGATCTTGCCGACGTAGTTGTTGTAATCCAGAGAAGTGATCTGGAACTGCAGAGGGCCATTGGGGTCGTCATCACGCACAGGAACATACTTGAGAATGGCTTCAAACAGTGGGCGCATGTCACCTTCGCGAACGTCGTCGGTTAAGC
>NW_010938190.1:0-302 GCF_000633955.1 Camelina sativa | reverse complement strand
GTATTAGCTCCTCCTCGGATTCCTTCCTCTGTTCGCTGCGGTGGATCTCGGTTAGGTTGCTCGACCCGGTTCTTCTCAATCCGATGCGGAGCTAACCGGTCAGGCTCTGCTTACTCGCCGCTTAACTCTGGCTCTAACTTTAGCGATCGACCTCCGACGGAGATGGCTCCTTTGTTTCCGGGATGTGATTACGAGCACTGGCTTATTGTTATGGATAAACCTGGCGGCGAAGGTGCGACGAAGCAGCAGATGATTGATTGTTACATTCAAACCTTAGCTAAAGTCGTTGGAAGGTAAAATTT
>NW_010938189.1:0-302 GCF_000633955.1 Camelina sativa | reverse complement strand
GATGGAATCAAAAGAAAAGGTTGGTTACTACCTTGGAACCTTCCAAGACGCTGGAGAGATTTCGCTTTGAGATAAATGGCTTCGAAAATCAAACTAACAGCATGTTTGGACATAGAAGGTGGAGGAGTAGCAGCAAAGCCGCCTTTAGACCGTCTTCTATGTTTTCGTTCTTCTCTTACTGTTAGAGCTGTTTTCATCTTTACAGTAATCCCATTGATATCTATCCCTTCAAAGACTCGCAATGCCGCTTCTATATTCCCTTTCTGATACTCAATTCTTCCCAAAAGCGCTCTCGCCTCCTT
>NW_010938188.1:0-302 GCF_000633955.1 Camelina sativa | reverse complement strand
GGTGACTTAACTTCGCCGCCAGTTTGCTGATGTAGATCCTCCACACCCCTGTACTCCGTCGTATCAACAGTCTGTTGCACATCCTTCAACTCCACTGCCACCTTATCCTCTTGAATCCTGCCGTGATCATCATCATCATCGCCCGCAACCGCATCGCTAATGTTTTGACCTGTTTCCTTGGCTGCTTTCCACGCGCCTTCCATCGTATCCTTCATGTTATCTCCGGCATTGATAGCTGCGTCGGTTGCTTTCTTCACTCCTTCCTTTGCCTTGTCCGATACGTAACTCGCCGTGGACTTATC
>NW_010938187.1:0-302 GCF_000633955.1 Camelina sativa | reverse complement strand
ACCACATGATATATTTGAGAAGTTGGGTAGGCAAGCTACAAAACAAACGGTCAAGAGGAGCCTTAACCATTGGAGGCATCATCACTCCAATACTACAATCTGCCAAGGTCCCACTTAGAGGAGAGAAGGTTTTGCCAAGATGGATTGACTCAAGCTACCTCACCTCTACTCTCATATTGGCCAAGGAAATGCATCAAGGAAATCACATTTTCAACTTTGAGCTTCCAACAGTTGGGAAAAAATAGTTGATCTTACCTCACCACCATTCAAGAAGGAGCAAACATTGACTTTTGGCCAGCTGA
>NW_010938186.1:0-302 GCF_000633955.1 Camelina sativa | reverse complement strand
TAATCTAATGCAAGTTGATTGACAAAAAAAGGTTTCGGTTTATTAATTAAATGGAGGAGGGGGTTAGGGTTTAGATTTTATAATTAAACAAAATTATATGTTGATTTGAATTGACAAATGAGAAGTAGATTTTAGATTTTACAATTAAAATAGATTATACATGTTAGTTTTGGTTGACAAATGAGAATTACAGTTTAGATTTTATAACTAAATGAAATTATATATTGGTTTTAGTTTATAAAAGAGAATTAAAGTTTATATTTTATAATTAAACGAGATTATATATCGGATTTTTTATATTA
>NW_010938185.1:0-302 GCF_000633955.1 Camelina sativa | reverse complement strand
TGTTGGCAATGTTTTACAAAGGTATTTAAACCCATGTTCGAAAGAGTTCTAAAAACCAAAATGAAATAAAAAATAAACATCCGGGACACCGGTCAGATCAGCCTGAAAGATTTCAGCGTTGGAGCCGTGCGGATGACGAACAGAGTCTGGGACCATGGTCCCGGGATGGAGAAGTCCATAGCCGAGCTGGTCCGGAGACATGACGAGGTCATTTTCACCCAATTTGAGGACGTCAATTGCTTTGACAATTTCCTTGACTTTGTCCTTTTTCTCATCAATTTCCATGATTCGTTCCTCGGGAA
>NW_010938184.1:0-302 GCF_000633955.1 Camelina sativa | reverse complement strand
AGTAACCCACCATAGTTACTCTCACATTAATTAATTATATAAATAATTATAAATTAAGTAAAGTAACTCTAAGAGAACTTAAACAAAATCACCCTATTACTAGAGAACCCCAAAAGAAGGTTACTCAAGTATTTAAATCATAATTTTTTTAATTTTTGTTTATTAATTATCAAACTTTAATTATCAAAAATAATAAAACAATTATTTAATTTTTTATATTACATAAAATAGAAAACAATATTTTACAAATTTTAAAATATTAAACATATTTTACAAAATTCGGAATAGTAAACATATTTTAT
>NW_010938183.1:0-302 GCF_000633955.1 Camelina sativa | reverse complement strand
CTGAATCCGCTTAGTCGGTTCTTTATTTACAAATGTCAAATACACTGTTTATTATTCTCTTTGGGATTTGGTGATGAAAAGATGAAAGAGCTCGTGAGGCTTTACATCACTATCCACAGGTCAGTATTAATTTCTCCTAAAACAAGCTTCTTGTGTTTATTGTTGTTGTTTTTTCATAAAATCTGCCGCCATGATATCTTTGTTTTTCTACTGTTTTATTTTGGCTATAGTAATCATGAAGGTGAAAATTTGTTCAAGTCTTCAATCTACGTCAGAGCTTCATGAGTTTTTTGTTGTTGTTT
>NW_010938182.1:0-302 GCF_000633955.1 Camelina sativa | reverse complement strand
CAAATACAAGGGGATCTGGGTTTCACTGACAATTCTGTCAAGAGGTTAGAACATAATTTTGACATTATAGAACCAATGAGAGTTAATCATTCGTTGTTTAGTTTCTTATTATGTTATGGTACTTAATCATCATTTAATGGGCAGCGCTCTCTGGAAATTATTGCAACTTTGGTGTGTTTGAACTCTATGGCGATCGGGCTCTTGCGGATGCACTTGATATCGCGTTGAAGATGACCTTAGCAATACCCTTGGCTGATATATTAGCATATCGCAAGGTATGTGTGGCACTGCATCTCTGAATT
>NW_010938181.1:0-302 GCF_000633955.1 Camelina sativa | reverse complement strand
GAGTGATTTTTGTAGATCGTTTTATAAGCAGTTAAATTTTGAGAATAGAATCTATTTTCTCATTCAGTGTTTGCTTTTTATGCAGCTATATATATGTTACTGGTTAATATCTGAGAAACGATAATTATCAGCATCGTATTACATTTCACCATGTTAGATAGTTCATGAACTTGAACAAACATTTTTTAAAATTGCTACACAATGGACGCCCAAATTTGTTCTTTTTGCTACACAATATGTATCATTATATGATGCTGGTGCATGGGATACAAAGTCCTCTTTTAAACCAAGCACGCTTCCAA
>NW_010938180.1:0-302 GCF_000633955.1 Camelina sativa | reverse complement strand
CAAGAATGCAACTCTGGTGCTGATAGAGGCGCCTCTTGTTGTACATTCTTGGCTCTCGTTGTAAGTTCTATATCGATCCCCCTTAAGTTTAAAAAAAAAAACATACGTAATATAATTATTAGTAAGCATTTAAGTCTATAATAAGATTATTACGTGGAGGATTTATACACTAAATATTAAACAAATTAGCTAAATATTAAGGCATTGATGCGATGTATCATGAAAGACCAATCTTTGGTTTACGTGAGGTCCAAATCAGAAATGGCAACCACTTCTATCGAATCGACATTTAAGGTTCGCAT
>NW_010938179.1:0-302 GCF_000633955.1 Camelina sativa | reverse complement strand
ACTCTTCTTAAACTAAACGTTACTCTCTCAAACTAAACGTTAGGAGGACAAATGGGATACTTCTTGCAAGCACAAAGAAGAAAAGCAAAGGGAGAGAGACTACTCAATCCAGAATATCAGAGATAGCTGTCTTCTTAAATGGATCACCTTGAGCCAACTGTGCTGCCATGGATTTGTTTGGAAAGATATTATCCGCCTTCATTCTATCTCGCATTCCATATGCAGGGGCTTTGGCTTTTATGTAAGCCTGCATGAGGGCTTGGAACTGCCTAAGCCGAGATGTATACCCAGCTTCCCTCATT
>NW_010938178.1:0-302 GCF_000633955.1 Camelina sativa | reverse complement strand
TATTATAAACAATTAAACACTAACCTATAATTAAACTGCAAAATGTTTTTGTAGGGTGCACATACTTCTATGAACCAGCAGGTAGAGCTGTACACGAGCGCAGTTGAGCAGATGCTTAGATACTTCAGAGGAAACACAAATGAGCTGCAAAGATACTTAAGCCGTTGTATCTTTTATACCGGAATGGGAAGTAACGATTATCTCAACAATTACTTCATGCCTGACTTCTACTCAACCAGTACCACTTTCAACGACAAAACCTTTGCAGATTCCCTCATTAAAGACTACACACAACAGCTCAC
>NW_010938177.1:0-302 GCF_000633955.1 Camelina sativa | reverse complement strand
GATTGGTTCGGTTCCGATCTACAAACGCTCGTGATTAGACGAGTGTTTGAGTTCTCGAGGGCGGCTACTATCCCTAGACCAACGGAGCCACCAAGACTGTCATCGTAGAATCTCTTTGAGCTGTTTCTTTGAGATATCTGAGGGAGAATCTTGAAATCGAGTGGGCTTCTAGGGCTCGTCATCAAGACGTCAAAGAAAGGAGCAGCCGCTGACCGGTTGACACCGACGAGGAGCTCCGATATCTTTCCGATCATTGGATGGGTTCTTTTGGTAAGCATGATCTTGAGAGAGAGAAGGGTATG
>NW_010938176.1:0-302 GCF_000633955.1 Camelina sativa | reverse complement strand
TCTCTCTCTCTCTCTCTGTCTCTGTTACATTTCAGAATATCAATGTTTTTGTTATTTGGGATTGAAGAATGAGGACTTGTTACATGTTCTATATATCATGAAGATTCACATTATGTTGTTTCTCAGTGTTTGCAACTGTATCTTTTTATCTTTGGATGTTGTTGTTGCTTCCTTGTGTCCCAGTTTTAGTCATTTTGGTTGGTTAATATGGCAGTAAGTGTCATCACGCTTACACTTTATAAACCGTGGTGATCAGTTCTTGATAGGGAAAGTATATTTCTATCTGATTAACGTAGCTGTAA
>NW_010938175.1:0-303 GCF_000633955.1 Camelina sativa | reverse complement strand
CTTTTGAATTGCAGCCCATTAACATAGCTACATTAGTGACAGCTGTATGAAATAAGAACAACATAATAAACATCAGTAAAGTTTAATCCTATTAAGTTCACAACCAGTTCACTAATTCAAATGATAAATGACAATCAATTCTACCTTCATCTGCTACCACTTCCACATAGTTTTCATTGTCAATCACTTTAAAAGAAACATTTCCTAACCATAACACGGCTGCAAGCAGAGAAAATGCACGTTCTTGGTATTCTTGTGGAATTTGAACAATGTTGAAAGCTTCCTATAACAAAAGAGAAATCT
>NW_010938174.1:0-303 GCF_000633955.1 Camelina sativa | reverse complement strand
TGCTTTCTTGCTCGGTCTTCACAATGGCTTTCACTCTCCTGGTATGTGTATCCTTCTCTCTCTCTCTCACAACTCGCTTTGCTTCCTTGCTTGTTTTTTATTTTGCCCGATCTCTGTTTCCAGATCTAATCTCTTTCACTTTATTTTTTTCAGGATTTGTCACTGTTCAACCAGCTTCTTCTGTAAGCATTATTTTCCCGTTTCTTTTATTCGTGTGTGTGAGTGTATTTGATTTTTATTGTTCTGATACTTCCCTTTCTTTTGGTATCAGTTTGAGAGCTTTACCAGAATCAATGCTACCAA
>NW_010938173.1:0-303 GCF_000633955.1 Camelina sativa | reverse complement strand
TAACGCAATTGCTCTCCCCAGAAATTTAAGAATAGTTGATTCGATTGAGTGGAAGAGAAGACAACCATCGTTGTTCGGAGGTTTGTTTGAAATTAAGCACATTATTATGCTGTTAAATAAATTCTTCCATAATCCAAACCTTGTTTGGCACCGCCTGGCAATGCAGTAAAACTTCAACAGTCAAAGTCTTCTGTTTCAGAGCCCACGCAATATACCGACTAGCCTCTGGATATCGAAACGAAGATTTGGTTTTTTATCTGGATATCGAAAAATTAAAATTGAAACTGTATAATTAAATTAAAA
>NW_010938172.1:0-303 GCF_000633955.1 Camelina sativa | reverse complement strand
TTCCTCCATATGATCCCCCAAGACAATGTTTTGTGTTTAGTTTTAGGTGCCAAATTGGAATCAGGAGTGATTTGTTTAACTCCTGAAGTGGTGCTGCGTATGTTGGAAGATGGTAACTGTTGATTAGGAGGCTTAATCTGTGTCTTGGTGACTGGAGTGACTGCATTTTGAAATGGTCTGTCGATCAGGACAGCGGCTGTTGTTGGATGTTGTCTGTGATTGATATTGATTAGTGAACGGGCTCTTGCAAGGTAGCACCGTTTGCAGGTTACCAAAAGTTCATCTTTCCCAACTGTATGTTGT
>NW_010938171.1:0-303 GCF_000633955.1 Camelina sativa | reverse complement strand
AGCAATTTTTTACCATTAATAACCAGAGAACTCCACTACAATAACTAACCTGTTTATCATCACGACAATATATGTGTATATCAGTATATAGATGTATTCATAATTGTACGTAAGGTAAGGTAGACATGACTCTAGTGTAACAGATGAATCATGTTGAAGAAACCTTTTACTGTTTTTCTTGATGTGGGCCAAATGTACCTACTGTTTTACAAGATAAAGTCGTTAGTGTTCTCTACGTTTAAAGAGTATGTCGGAGAATTATTTTCCATTGTAAACAGCGTTTTTAGGTGTTACCAGTAGGAG
>NW_010938170.1:0-303 GCF_000633955.1 Camelina sativa | reverse complement strand
GGTTTTTGCTAGGTTGCAAATCTCGTCGAAGCTCCTGTGCCCTTAATCGGAAAGTTCAAGGAATCATTCTTAGAACTTCCAGAGGAGCTATTAACTATTGTAAGCTCCTCAGAAACGAAGAATGGTTTTTATACCGTGTAACCTGCTCATAATATCTATTTACTTTCTTATGATTTATCAGCAAGTATGCTTATCTAATTCAAGCCTTGTTATACCCTATAGGTTATGCAGAAGCACCAGAAGTATTTTTCCATTATTGATGATAGTGGACATCTATTGCCTTACTTTATTGCTGTATGACAC
>NW_010938169.1:0-303 GCF_000633955.1 Camelina sativa | reverse complement strand
CACGAATTGAACTTAGAAAGGTTCTTGTAACATACCAATAATCACCCTGAAATTCCCAGCAGCATTTGCTTCGGACAGCTCATTTACGCGTGGTGTGACGGCATGTTTCTTTGGTGGTGGTGGTACAAATATATTTGTTAAAGGCCTTTTTGCAATCAAACAAAAATGTTAACCAAAAAGTACAAATATATTTGTTAAAGGGATTTTCGGGCTGGCCCGAGCCCGGTCAGGCTAAGCTCTAAAAACCCTATAGCCTAAACGGGCTGAGCACCAAAGGCCCGATTTTTTCTGGACATATATATT
>NW_010938168.1:0-303 GCF_000633955.1 Camelina sativa | reverse complement strand
GAAATGGAGTTCTCCAGAAGAAAGTTTTTCTGAACAAGTTTATCCATCATTTCTAACTTCTCAAGCAAGGCCGTCTTTTCGATACTTTCTTTTTCATTAATTTCTTTTAACTTTGAGTTCTCCTCCTGCAACTCCTTGACAGAAGACCCAAAGCCTTCTGGATGTAAACCAACCAGCTCCACCTGTTCTACAATGGACTGGTGTTTCGTCCCTATCTGACTTAATTCCTCTTTAAGACAGTATATTTCTTGCTGTAAAGCATTTCTCTGGTCCACTCTCAGTTCAACTTCTGCTTCAAGTTTC
>NW_010938167.1:0-303 GCF_000633955.1 Camelina sativa | reverse complement strand
TTATATGGCTTCTGTGGCAGACTCTGAAGAGGGAGTTGCTTTTATCCTTGGTCAGGTCAAAGCCGTTGAATCGACTAGTGAGGATAAGAAATGTGCTCTCCAAAATGATGAAAGGGACCTGGTAGGATGTGCGACCTCGGAAATGTTGGGATCTACCAGGAAAACATGCCAGGAAGACATAGTTGATGATTGCAAACATTCTGTGAGCATAAATGCTTTACAGGATGGTACTGCATCTAAGGTTGAAAAGCATCCTGAAACACTTTCAGTAGCGAAACCTGCTTTGTCTAGCACACTCTCGTC
>NW_010938166.1:0-303 GCF_000633955.1 Camelina sativa | reverse complement strand
CCCCTGTACTTATCACTTTCTCAGTTTTCCAACATGAACTTTTCATCTCTTAAAATATCACCATGAAAAACTATTTCCTTGACAAAACTACAACAACTTTTTTTTTGTCCTTAAAACTACATCTCCAATCAATTTGTAATTTATGATGCCTAAACCGTATTTAACCATAAAATAGCGTTTTTGTATCGTGATTATAATAATCTCAAAACACAAAAACAATATAACATCGGTTTGTTATTTACTTTTTTAAAACTAAAAGAAATTAATCAACGTCGTTTAGCTCTTTAATAATCTAGATAAAAT
>NW_010938165.1:0-303 GCF_000633955.1 Camelina sativa | reverse complement strand
ACCAAGCACTCGACCAAGTGGGTAGATGGACTCGACCGAGTGGGTAGTTGAAATCGACCGAGTGGAGTGTGCACGAGAGAAGCCAGCTCGACCATGGACTCGACCGAGCACTGGTCGAGTTGACCGAGCCGTTGACTACTTTGACTTTTTCTATTTTTAGGGCTTCCACCTCCTCACCTATATAAGGCCTTGTACCTGCAGCCACCAAAGTGTGCAACTTTTTAGATATTCCCTAAACCTAGATTGTTAAGCTTTGGATTGGATTGTTAAGCTTTGCGAGGTTTGTCAGAAGCTTGATGAGTT
>NW_010938164.1:0-303 GCF_000633955.1 Camelina sativa | reverse complement strand
TGAGTGTAATTCTTTTCTATATCTTAGCGTTGCTGGCAAAAGCTATGGATCCACCAGAGCCAGATGTCATTGATGATGCATTAAGTATGCTATTAAGCATACGAGCATTGCAGAAATCGCATAGGGGTCGTTACGAGCCCACATTTTATGGACGGTTGCTTGCTAGCTTCCCATTGTCCTTTGATGCATCTATTCTGGTCGTCAAGTTTGGTGAAATGGGAATGCTAAGAGAAGGGATTCTGTTGGGTGTCCTGATGGATACCCAACCGCTTCCTATCAGTCATCCTTTTGGAGATGATTCAC
>NW_010938163.1:0-303 GCF_000633955.1 Camelina sativa | reverse complement strand
TAAGCGTTTTCTATAAAGAAAAAGTAAATGAGAAAGTTCACTTCAAAAATGATAAAGAAAACATTGACAAATAAAAACATATATGTATTCATGATTACCTCTCAAAGTACTTTTTGTGTGCAAAGTATGTATTTATAAGCGTTTTGTATAAAGAAAAGTAAATGAGAAAGTTCACTTCAAAAATGACAAAGAAAACATTGACAAATAAAAACACATATGTAGTCATGATTATCTCTTTGTTCCTGACCTTTCTTAATTTCCTCGGGAAGACTGAATGGTTTTCTTAAATTTGGTTCTTTTCCG
>NW_010938162.1:0-303 GCF_000633955.1 Camelina sativa | reverse complement strand
CTCTCTCTCTCTCTCCACTGACTGTAATGGTGGATCATGATTTTAGACAATATCCTTAACTCTGAATCACGTTTTCATAGTTTTCAAACAGCCATTGGAAGAGATATCGTTGACATTACTCTGATTGCTAGGAGGTGCACTAGGAGAAATGGTATGCATTTCTTTCTCCCTAGTTTTGACTTCATACGATATGCCTTGTGATTGTGTTTCTGGACATTTGCAAGGTACACGCATGTGGCGACGAGGAGCTGACTCCGATGGTTATGTTGCTAATTTTGTGGAGACTGAGCAAATTGTACGCAT
>NW_010938161.1:0-303 GCF_000633955.1 Camelina sativa | reverse complement strand
TTAACCAAAAACATCCTTTATAAAAACCATAATAAGCCATTAAAAAGAATCTTATATCGTCTTAAATTAGAAGTTTACATCCAACACATATCAAAATGTATTTTAAATCAAGCTTCTTCAGTCTTATGTCGTCTTCTTGAGAGTCTTTTGCTTAGAAGCCTGTAAATGTAAATCAAGAGACTTATAATAGATTACTTCAAATTTTTAGTCTAGATGCTTACATTGTTGTGACATGACCATGAGACAATGCTTTTGGATCTTGGATTTTCTGTAGTTATAAACAAAAATAAATTAGCACAGACT
>NW_010938160.1:0-303 GCF_000633955.1 Camelina sativa | reverse complement strand
AAGAAGCCCTTTGTTTTCTTAACATGTATTGTAACCATGTCTTGCAAGTTGCAAATTGAAAAACATCGAATTAACTAATCATATAGATCTGAACTTACATTCTCCGGAGATATCGAAGCTTTACTAACTGAGGTGGAAGTTTTCCAGGAAGACTCATGGTCTTCAGATATGTAGAAACTGAGGTTTCTCACAATGAATTTGTTTAGAGGGGAAACAAATTCGATAAAAATCTCTTGAAGGATTTAGATCAAAGTATGCAAGAAAAGAGGAAATGAAATCTCTTGAGAAACAAGTTAGGTTTTG
>NW_010938159.1:0-303 GCF_000633955.1 Camelina sativa | reverse complement strand
AGGTTATGACGTCGAAGATTCGGATACCATTTCCCTGCAAAAGCATCCCACTCTTCGCTGCTAAATCCAACAAAGCAAAAGACGCCCACCAAACAGATACAAGAATCCTATTCCACTTGGAGCCATTAACAAGCATCGAAACCGCAAGTGACACCCAAATGATCCCTTGAACAAAGCAAGCAATCCATGAGGTTTCATTGACGTCACTAGCACCATGAACCAGACTGTTTAAGCCAACACCAAGGAAAACGATGCCAGTAATAACACAGCATATAGCAGCAACCACAAAGACCCATCCTTTCT
>NW_010938158.1:0-303 GCF_000633955.1 Camelina sativa | reverse complement strand
AACAACACAACTCCAAAGCTATAGACATCTGACTTAACTGTAAGATGGCCGGTTCTTTGGTATTCAGGAGCACAATAACCATAAGTTCCCATAACTCTGGAAGACACATGTAGTGTGTCTCCAATAGGACCTAGCTTCGCTAAACCGAAATCCGATAATCTCGCAATGTATTCTTGGTCAAGCAATATATTTGACGACTTAAGATCTCGGTAAATCACTGGAGGATCAGCCTCATCGTGAAGATACTCAAGTCCTTTTGCCGCTCCTAAAGCAATCTTAATTCGAGTGTTCCAATCTAGTGGT
>NW_010938157.1:0-303 GCF_000633955.1 Camelina sativa | reverse complement strand
CCTCCGGAATGGGACAGTCCACCATGTCCCACCACACCACTATTTTAGCTGTGGCGTATTCAGGCTTGGCCGGGTAGTTCCTTCCCCAATCAGATGTTACAAAGGTAAGTTCTCGTTTGGTAGGGTTTTCAACCTCCTGCCATAAACTAAGGTGTTAGTTGCTGCTCAAATAATAATTAATTAGAGCATGAATGAAACAAACAATTAATGTGGAGGGAGAGAGAGGATGCTTACTTGCGATGCATGGTTTCTGAATTTCCTCAGGCTTTGGGTATTGGATGTGCACGATTCAACATGCTTTCT
>NW_010938156.1:0-303 GCF_000633955.1 Camelina sativa | reverse complement strand
GAAATCTAAAATATTTATTTTCAAATTAAAATTTTAATCAAATATTCATGGAATATGCTAAAATTTAAACGATGAGAATATTTAGTGAAGATCACATTTGGATAGTATCCATATTGTTTCGTATTATATGCATAAACTAATTATATATGGTAATATGATAATTATTTTCTAACATAAATTCTTAACTTAAAAGTATCCATATTGCAATTCGAAGATTATGGAGATGATAGAGTCAGATATTGTTAGTTTTGGAAAAGTTTAAGTTTAGGGTTTTTAATATTCTTGATTTGGGATTTTAATATA
>NW_010938155.1:0-303 GCF_000633955.1 Camelina sativa | reverse complement strand
TGTTTGTTATATAATGCTTGTAATGTCTGTTTGGCGTCAGCTACTCCTACTGTAGATCCTTCTCTTTATTTTGTGCTTCCTCTAAATTTTCTCCTCTACTGTTTTGCCAATCCAGTATTACCAAGCCCTGTTCCGTGAGGGGGAGTGTTTCTTACACATTGTCTCTCTATTAAATGGTAATCTTGATGAAGCAAATGGAGAGAAGTTGGTTTTAAATGTCCTTCAGACTCTAACTTCCCTGCTTGCGAATAATGATACGTCAAAGGTGCTTCTTCTTTTCCTTTGCTCTTCGCTACAGTAATG
>NW_010938154.1:0-303 GCF_000633955.1 Camelina sativa | reverse complement strand
CCATACAAGGAGGATATCTGTATTTTTGGAGTTTAATTGGATTTGCGTGTGGTTCTTCTGTCTTAATAATATCTCCTCATTGGTTCTCTAGATCCCTAAAACATTGGCTTCAATTGATGCTCTGGAGAAGTTCACCCAACTCTCAAGCCACCCACTTCACAAGACCAACAAACCTGGCATTTTTTCAATGGACATCCTACATTCTAAGGTTTGACATCTGGAACTTCTCAATTTTTCATTCATCATCACTTTGTGTAGTTTTTGTCTGTTCTGGGAAGTCACTGCATTAATAGTCAAAGTGAC
>NW_010938153.1:0-303 GCF_000633955.1 Camelina sativa | reverse complement strand
GTCGCTTGTTCCCCTGGTAATTCTCTGGGTCTGTTACATTTTTTCTACAGTTCAGCTTTATGATTGTGAAAATGTCTTCCATTATCTAGTGATAAGCAAGCAAGTCTTCTCTGTCACAAATGTGCCAACATTTTGATACTGTGACTATGGTCAATTTCTTGTTTGTTTATGACTTAAGTAGTCAGTGGTATGTATCTTGGTTCTGGTGTTCAAATTATGTTTAACTTTTTGCATAATTTTTCTCTTCATTTTTCTATACTGATCATACCCAATCTTAACCTTTTGCAGAATCCTTCTCTTCAT
>NW_010938152.1:0-303 GCF_000633955.1 Camelina sativa | reverse complement strand
TAAACTAGTGAATCCATTTGTTCTTTGAAGAGATTGGGTTATTACCGGAAAGAGAATAAACACCGAGCACCCAAGGGTCACGAGGAAAGCCACAAAATAGTCAAATCCTCTGTACCTTTTCTGCATGATGAGAGTTCCCCAGACCTGCAAGAAACCACATAGATTAGATATATTGGTGATAAGCTCACATCACATGTAACAAAAATTAAAGTTAAAAGCTTACCATTACAGGTATCATCTTGGCACATTTAGCCAGAGTTTGTACAGGGAAACTCACATACTTGAGGGCCTCATACTGACATG
>NW_010938151.1:0-303 GCF_000633955.1 Camelina sativa | reverse complement strand
TCACACATGGACCCGGAATGGGGTGCAGCCAATGTGCCCTGGCATTACGACCACCACATGGGCAACAACCCCGGGGCAAACTGGTGTGTCACCAAACCCTGGTTTGATTACATCATGGGCACTCGCGAATTCAGTGGCTTGATTCCGCCTGAAACCAACCCTTTGGGCCTGCGCAGACTGCCTAAAATGCTTCAGAAAACCTTCAAAGGTGCCGGTGCACGAACTCCTTGATGGAGTTTGCGCACACGTAAGGGCTTTCAATCATCGGCAGGTGCCCTACACCGGGAATCAGGTGCATTTCCG
>NW_010938150.1:0-303 GCF_000633955.1 Camelina sativa | reverse complement strand
ATACATGGGGGAACTACCGCTGCGACATCTGATTTTACTACTACAAGGCACCCTGAGGTTAGGTGTAGCAGTAAATGAAGAACAGTTACACCATATCCATGTCCTAAGGCACAACAGGATTTTAGGGATTTTAGAGGCATAAAGAATGATAAAAGATGTGGGTGTAAACCTCTGTTTTTTTTTTAATGGTACATTGGAGAAAGAAGACTCTCTCCATCAGTGGTATTGTGTGACTAAGTGCACATAGCTGATGGAGAAATAAGAATGTAACTTAAATGTAGTCAAGAAAAAGACCTAAAAGTC
>NW_010938149.1:0-303 GCF_000633955.1 Camelina sativa | reverse complement strand
CGACCACGGAGAACAATCGAACAGCGATCAAGAACAAGAGCTCCTCCGGTAAGTTAGACCAATCTGCCATTTCTCTGCTGTTGTTCTTTTGTTTCGTTAATTTGGTTTGTTTTGCAAGTCAATATTAATATATTGGGAACGTTTGTACTTTATAAAGAAACCTGATCCTGCCAAAGTTGATGGAGATTTTTTAATAAATATGTTTCATTCATTTCTTATTCCATTGGATATTTTACCACTTTTAGCTTTCATGTTTATTAATTTTTATTTGCTATGGAAAGTATTGTATCATTTGTATGACTT
>NW_010938148.1:0-303 GCF_000633955.1 Camelina sativa | reverse complement strand
ACAGCATTGTTACTGTTTCTAGGGTCAGAATGTGTGACAAACCAATGTTTTTGACTAATTGTAAGAGTTAGGGATGAATTTGGAGTGTTTAGACAACACTTAAACCCGTTATATCCCAAAATGGGCATAAACCGAGAAAACAGGCTAAAACCGAGAGAAAACATTGATTCGAAGCAGTAAACAACATTGTTACTCTTTCAAGGGTCATAATATGTAAAAATCCAATGCATTTGACTAATTATAAGAGTTCTGGTGTAATTTGGATTGTTTAGACACCAATTATACCCATTTTGTCCCGAAACA
>NW_010938147.1:0-303 GCF_000633955.1 Camelina sativa | reverse complement strand
CCTCTACAGCGTCAAGGCATAGAAGAAGTCCATGACAAAAGACAAAGTATTACGGGATAAGTCCGTATTGTTTGTGATAAGTCCCAATCTCCTTGTGAAAAGGACGAGTTGTATATTTTTAGGAGTCTTAGCCTTATCCTGTTTAAAGGGGTCTCTTGTATTTATACCAAAGTTCATAAGTTAATAAAACCAAGTCAGTTCGACACCTAAATTCTACACTAAGAACACTAAAGATGCTGCTGCAAGCCTGGGAAATTTCCACGATGATAAGGCTCTCAAGAAGAGGCTTGGTGTGAGAGAAGG
>NW_010938146.1:0-303 GCF_000633955.1 Camelina sativa | reverse complement strand
TGGTTTTAACTTGTTTTAAACTATTGTAAATGTTAATTTTTGTAAGGATTCTACTCAATTTTCTAATCACCATTGCCGACCAAACTACTTTATCAAGTCACAGCTTTTGTGGAAAATTTCCCGTTAATTCATGAACCTTTCAATATGTTCACACAATACATAATCATTATATTAATTTTTGCGGCTAATTTTAGAATTATTGTACGATAACTGATCACACGCGCTAGTATGTTCTCTAGCTTAAATTTGCAACCCCACAGGTTTCAACATCCCACATTTAGTCCCTAATCAATAACCAAATTA
>NW_010938145.1:0-303 GCF_000633955.1 Camelina sativa | reverse complement strand
TATGGAAGTCTACCATCACCCAATTTGGGTTTTCTGGCTAATTCTTCAATGTCGAGATTAGGAAGCTCTTTCTTGTCTTCCACCATGACAAGAAGACATACTCCAGAAACATTACCTTGTACTGTTACAAAACCTCTGCTAGTAGATGAGGAAGCACCAAAACATAAACGTAGCTCTCATTTCTTGCTTCCGTCCAAACCATCATCCATGGTGTCTCATGAAATGGCAATCGCCAAAGATAGCTCGTTTGGACAGGCTGTTCTTAATGGTGAGTTTCATCACTATACTCAATTATGCTTTAAA
>NW_010938144.1:0-303 GCF_000633955.1 Camelina sativa | reverse complement strand
TTAGGGTATAGCGTTTATGCATTTAATTTGGTATTTTGAATTGTTTATGTTTTATTTCTTACGATTAGCGTTTGAAACGATTGATTGGGTTGCCTTTGTTGTTTTCTTAGAGTATAACGTTTAAAATGATCTATGTTTCATACTATTTTATTTTTTCTATACTATTTCATCATTTCATTTATTGTATTTTTTGTTTAACATTTAATTTAAAATACATTATTTAACATCTAAATTTTATTTATACTGATTTTACATATATATTTGAGTTTAAATCTTGCATATCATATATATATATATTATATA